>NC_052161.1:5259848-5477880 GCF_902713615.1 Scyliorhinus canicula
CATCACACACCGTGTACCCCTCCCCATCACACACCGTGTACCCCTCCCCCTCACACACCGTGTACCGCTCCCCCTCACACACCGTGTACCCCTCCCCCTCACACACCGTGTACCCCTCCCCCTCACACACCGTGTACCCCTCCTCATCACACACGGTGTACCGCTCCCCCTCACACAATGTGTACACCTCCCCCTCACACACTGTGTACCCCTCCCCCCACACACTGTGTACCCCTCCCCCTCACACACTGTGTACCCCTCCCCATCGCACACTGTGTACCCCTCCCCCTTGCACACTGTGTACCCCTCCCCCTCGCACACTGTGCACCCCTCACCCTCACACAATGTGTACACCTCCCCCTCACACACTGTGTACCCCTCCCCCCACACACTGTGTACCCCTCCCCATCGCACACTGTGTACCCCTCCCTCTTGCACACTGTGTACCCCTCCCCCTCGCACACTGTGCACCCCTCCCCATCTCACACTGTGTACCCCTCCCCCTCGCACACTGTGCACCCCTCCCCGTCTCACACTGTGTACCCCTCCCCCTCACACACAGTGTACCCCTCCCACTCACACACCGTGTACCCCTCCCCATCACACACCGTGTACCCCTCCCCCTCACACACCGTGTACCGCTCCCCATCACACACCGTGTACCCCTCCCCCTCACACACCGTGTACCCCTCCACATCACACACCGTGTACCCCTCCACATCACACACGGTGTACACCTCCCCCTTACACACTGTGTACCCCTCCCCCCACACACTGTGTACCCCTCCCCCTCACACACTGTGTACCCCTCCCATCGCACACTGTGTACCCCTCCCTCTTGCACACTGTGTACCCCTCCCCCTCGCACACTGTGCACCCCTCCCCGTCTCACACTGTGTACCCCTCCCCCTCGCACACTGTGCACCCCTCCCCGTCTCACACTGTGTACCCCTCCCCCTCACACACAGTGTACCCCTCCCCCTCACACACCGTGTACCCCTCCCCATCACACACCGTGTACCCCTCCCCCTCACACACCGTGTACCGCTCCCCATCACACACCGTGTACCCCTCCCCCTCACACACCGTGTACACCTCCACATCACACACCGTGTACCCCTCCACATCACACACGGTGTACCGCTCCCCCTCACACACCGTGTACCCCTCCCCCTCACACACCGTGTACCCCTCCCCCTCACACACCGTGTACCCCTCCCCATCACACACCGTGTACCCCTCCCATCACACACCGTGTACCCTCCACATCACACACCGTGTACCGCCTCCCCCTCACACACCGTGTACCCCTCCCCCTCACACACCGTGTACCCTCCCCCTCACACACCGTGTACCCCTCCCCCTCACACACCGTGTACCGCTCCCCCATCACACACCGTGTACCCCTCCCCCTCACACACCGTGTACCCCTCCCATCACACACGGTTTACCCCTCCCCCTCACACACTGTGTACCCCTCCCCCTCACACACTGTGTACCCCTCCCCCTCACACACTGTGTACCCCTCCTACTCACACACTGTGTACCCCTCCCCCTCACACACTGTGTACCCCTCCCCCTCACACACTGTGTTCCCCTCCGCATCACACACTGTGTACCCCTCCCCCTCACACACTGTGTACCTCTCCCCCTCACACACTGTGTACCCCTCCCCCTCACACACTGTGTACCCCTCCTACTCACACACTGTGTACCCCTCCCCCTCACACTGTGTTACCCCTCCGCATCACACACTGTGTACCCCTCCCCCTCACACACTGTGTACCCCTCCCCCTCACACACTGTGTACCCCTCCTCCTCACACACTGTGTACTCCTCACCCCTCACACACTGTGTTCCCGCCCCTCCCCTCACACACTGTGTACCCCTCCCCCTCACACACTGTGTACCCCATCACACACTGTGCACCCCTCCCCCTCACACACTGTGTACCTCTCCCCCTCACACACTGTGTACCCCTCCCCCTCACACACTGTGTACCCCTCCCCATCTCACACTGTGTTCCCGCCCCTCCCTTCACACACTGTGTACCCCTCCTCCTCACACACTGTGTACCCCTCCCCCTCACACACTGTGTACCCCTCCCCCTCACACACTGTGTACCCCTCCCCTCACACACTGTGTACCCCTCCCCCTCACACACTGTGTACCCTCCCCCTCACACACTGTGTACCCCTCCCCCTCACACACTGTGTACCCCTCCCCCTCACACGCTGTGTACCCCTCCCCCTCACACGCTGTGTACCCCTCCCCCTCACACGCTGTGGACCCCTCCCCCTCACACACTGTGTACCCCACCCCCTCACACACTGTGGACCTCTCCCCCCCACACACTGTGTACCCACCCCTCCCCCTCACACACTGTGTACCCCTCCCCCTCACACACTGTGTACCCCTCCCCCTCACACACTGTGTACCCCTCCCCCTCACACGCTGTGGCCCCCTCCCCCTCACACACTGTGTACCCCACCCCCTCACACACTGTGGACCAATCCCTCCCTAATCAGCTCCACTATAGAATCAGAGAACTCCAGGAATATCGTGGATTCTGCAATATTCACTGACCAACACGTGATGACGTCGATACTCACTTTGGAAATTTCTCTCTGTACCTCTTTATAATATATTTCCCCTCCCAGTTCAGTCCCATCTCTCAACTACCCTGTTGGATTGATGGCATCGATGAATCCCTCAGTCTCCGTGTTCTGATGCACGCAGAGGTGAAATGGACAGACAGGACAATGTACAAGGGGCAGCAAATGGATACGCTTTCCCCTGCTCCCCTTTCCGGAGCTCCTGATGTTAGTCGCAGTTCTCTGCAGAGATAGATTGTGAGGGGCAGAGTGGCCTTACTGCTCTCTTTTCCCTCTCACTGGCTGTCTGGAGCAGCATTCAAACTGATGGATCTGCTCTTTGTACCAGTGTGTGTTGAGAGAGACACAGAGGGACGGTGCAAAGCCATTAACAATCATGAAGAGATCAAGATCAGGCTGTGAGCAGAGAACCAGAGGATAAATCTAATACTCACATCCTGACAGCAGTGGTGATACAGCAGCACTCAGCAGCATATCTCAGCCAATCAGCAGCATATCTCAGCCAATCAGCATAATAATGAGTTATTTGGTTGTAAAGTGCTTGAGTCTTGTTGGAAAAAGGGACATGCTCTCGAAGATTTTTATCTTGTATATCTGTTGCTTTCATCCTCCCATCCCCCTTTCCCTCCTGTACTGTATAAATTGCTGCTCCCTTTGAGCTCCATGTCCCTCCCATCCCCCTTTCCCCCCTGTACTGTATAAATTGCTGCTCCCTTTGAGCTCCATGTCCCTCCCATCACCCTTTCCCCCCTGTACTGTATAAATTGCTGCTCCCTTTGAGCTCCATGTCCCTCCCATCCCCCTTTCCCCCCTGTACTGTATAAATTGCTGCTCCCTTTGAGCTCCATGTCCCTCCCATCCCCCTTTCCCCCCTGTACTGTATAAATTGCTGCTCCCTTTGAGCTCCATGTCCCTCCCATCACCCTTTCCCCCCTGTACTGTATAAATTGCTGCTCCCTTTGAGCTCCATGTCCCTCCCATCCCCCTTTCCCTCCTGTACTGTATAAATTGCTGCTCCCTTTGAGCTCCATGTCCCTCCCATACTGTATAAATTGCTGCTCCCTTTGAGCTCCATGTCCCTCCCATCCCCCTTTCCAACCCGGAACTGTATAAATTGCTGCTCCCTTTGAGCTCCATGTCCCTCCCATCCCCCTTTCCCCCCTGTACTGTATAAATTGCTGCTCCCTTTGAGCTCCATGTCCCTCCCATCCCCCTTTCCCCCCTGTACTGTATAAATTGCTGCTCCCTTTGAGCTCCATGTCCCTCCCATCCCCCTTTCCCTCCTGTACTGTATAAATTGCTGCTCCCTTTGAGCTCCATGTCTGCTGAAGAACTTCAACACCCAGTCAAATTGTTTTAGAAAAACCCAGTGGGTGGGATTCAGCGACCGCATTGGGCCCGGCGGCGTGGATGGCGAGTTCCGGATCCCGGCCCGTTCCCGATGCAGAGTTCCGGATCCCGGCCCTTTCCCGATGCAGAGTCCCGGATCCCGGCCCTTTCCCGATGGCGAGTTCCGGATCCCGGCCCGTTCCCGATGCAGAGTCCCGGATCCCGGCCCTTTCCCGATGCAGAGTCCCGGATCCCGGCCCTTTCCCAATGCAGAGTCCCGGATCCCGGTCTGCTCCCGATGGTGAGTTCCGGATTCCCGATGCAGAGTCCCGGATCCCGGCCCTTTCCCAATGCAGAGTCCCGGATCCCGGCCTGCTCCCGATGGCGAGTTCCAGATCCCGGTCTGCTCCCGATGGCGAGTTCCGGATTCCAGGCCGCTCCCGATGGCGAGTTCCGGATCCCGGTCTGCTCCCGATGGCGAGTTCCGGATACCAGCCCATTCCCGATGGTGAGTTCCGGATCCCGGCCGGCTCCCGATGGTGAGTTCCGGATCCCGGCCGGCTCCCGATGGCGAGTTCCGGATCACGGCCGACTCCCAATGGCGAGTTCCGGCTCCCAGCCCGCTCCTGATGACGAGTTCCGGATCCCAGCCCGCTCCCAATGGCGAGTTCCAGCTCCCAGCCCATTCCCGATGGTGAGTTCCGGATCCCGGCCCACTCCCGATGGCGAGTTCCGGATCCCGGCCCATTCCCGATGGCGAGTTCCGGATCCCGGCCCACTCCCGATGGCGAGTTCCGGATCCTGGCCCACTCCTGATGGCGAGTTCCGGATCCCAGCCCGCTCCCAATGGCGAGTTCCGGATCCCGGCCCATTCCCGATGGCGAGTTCCGGATCCCGGCCTGCTCCCGATGGAGAGTTCCGGATCCTGACCCGCTCCCGATGGCGAGTTACGGATCCCGGCCCATTCCCGATGGTAAGTTCCGGATCCCGGCCCATTCCCGATGGTGAGTTCCGGATCCTGACCCACTCCCGATGGCGAGTTCCGGATCCCGGCCTGCTCCCGATGGCGAGTTCCGGATCCCGGCCCATTCCCGATGGTGAGGTCCGGATCCCGGCCCATTCCAGATGGTGAGTTCCGGATCCCGGCCGGCTCCCGATGGCGAGTTCCGGATCCCGGCCCATTCCCGATGGTGAGTTCCGTATCTCGGCCCATTCCCGATGGCGAGTTCCGGATCCCGGCCCATTCCCGATGGCGAGTTCCGGATCCCGGCGCATTCCCGATGGTGAGTTCCGTATCTCGGCCCATTCCCGATGGCGAGTTCCGGATCCCGGCCGGCTCCCGATGGAGAGTTCCGGATCCCGGCCCATTCCCGATGGTGAGTTCCGTATCTCGGCCCATTCCCGATGGCGAGTTCCGGATCCCGGCCCATTCCCGATGGTGAGTTCCGTATCTCGGCCCATTCCCGATGGCGAGTTCCGGATCCCGGCCGGCTCCCGATGGAGAGTTCCGGCTCCCGGCCCATTCCCGATGGCGAGTTCCGGATCCTGGCCGGCTCCCGATGGTGAGTTCCGTATCTCGCCCCAAAAAGGTGATAATATCTTTAATCCTCATTTGCATTCATTTGAATCTCGTTAACGAGATTGAAGTCGAATGCAGCGTCCGCCCAGGAAGTACCCAACTCCCCAGCAGGAAGTCACGTGGCCGTAGTGCTGAGGGGAGGTGAGGAGCCATTTCCGTGCAACTCAAGGGCATCGGAGCTGCTGCCTCAGCGCCAGCTGCCAACAATCAAACACTAACTGAGCTTCAGCACTGGGGAGTCTCTCACAGGCAAAGAGTAAGACTGTGGATGAGCAGAGGACAACGGAGCTCAGCCTGCCTAATGTTCCCAGCAAAGGTCTGGGGTCTCGTGTCTCCTGATCTGGCTGCCGCTGAGTGTGCAGAGCGAGGTCTTTCAGCACAAATGGCTCACTGGATGGCACTCTGAGAGAAGGCAGGACAGTCATGGTGACGGTGGGAAAGGCTTGGGGAATGGAAGCCCCAGCTGATTGTCAATCTCTCTCCTTCTCCAATTCCTTCCAGCTAAGACTGTGTTTGCTGGTGTCGACCCCACGGATGCTGCCCTCACTGGGGTTCTGGCAGTCGAGGCGGGCAAATGCCCCCAGGATGTATATCAGAGGTGGAGGCAGCCTGGTGCTTTCTGCGCCCTGTAGCCTTTGATGCCCTTGGCAGATGTCCTCTGGAGGAGCGGCACGGTGACATAGTGGTTAGCACTGCTGCCTTAGTGCCAGGGACCTGTGTTTGATTCCAGCCTTGGACGACTATCTGTGCGGTCTGCACATTCTCCCCGTGTGTGCGTGGGTTTCCTCCGGGTGCTCCGGTTTCCTCCCACAGTCCAAAGACGTGCAGGTTAGGTGGATTGGACATGATAAATGGGATAACCCTGTCCAGAGGCTCAGTGTGTGACTGGAACCAATTGAGTCCTGGGATCCAACAGACCTCCGACTGCTGACTCCCGTGGATGTTCATACCTCCATCTGATGTGCATCAGCAACTGTGTGGTGCTCACCGGATTGTGCCCCAGAAGCCTGTCCATAAGTGTCGCCCATTGAGGTGCGTCTCTGCGCTGGGTGGGGGTGATGCCTCATCAATGGTCTTCTCAGAGCTCTTCTCTGAGGCGTTCCCTTGGGTGGCACTGGGAGGGGGTTTGATTCTGGATGGCCCGGCCTTATCAGATGGAGATGCTGTGAGACAATGAACAAGTGGTCAGTGAAAGGGAAGGATCATTTCCTCTGACATGAACAATTTACTTGACAGTTGAAGGGGCAGTGAATCTCAACTCCCTGGGTGCGGTGGATGGAGTGAATCTTCATCTCTCTCTGGGTGCAGTGGATGGTGTGGATCTTCACCTCTCTGGGAGCAGTGGATGGTGTGGATCTTCACCTCTCTGGGAGCAGTGGATGGAATGGATCCTCACCTCTCTGGGAGCAGTGGATGGAGTGGATCTTCACCTCTCTGGGAGCAGTGGATGGAGTGAATCCTCACCTCCCAGGGTGCGGTGGATGGAGTGAATCTTCATCTCTCTCTGGGTGCAGTGGATGGTGTGGATCTTCACCTCTCTGGGAGCAGTGGATGGAATGGATCCTCACCTCTCTGGGAGCAGTGGATGGAGTGGATCTTCACCTCTCTGGGAGCAGTGGATGGAGTGGATCCTCACCTCTCTGGCTGCAGTGGATGGAGTGGATCCTCACCTCTCTGGGAGCAGTGGATGGAGTGGATCCTCACCTCTCTGGGAGCAGCAGTGGATGGAATGGATCCTCACCTCCCTGGGAGCAATAGATGGAGTGGATCCTCACCTCTCTGGGAGCAGTGAATGGAGTGGATCCTCACCTCTCTGGGAGCAGTGGATGGAATGGATCCTCACCTCTCTGGGTGCAGTGGATGGAGTGAATCCTCACCCCTCTCTGGGAGCAGTGGATGGAATGGATCCTCACCTCTCTGGGAGTGGTGGATGGAATGGATCCTCACCTCTCTGGGAGCAGTGGATGGAATGGATCCTCACCTCTCTGGGTGCAGTGGATGGAGTGGATCTTCACCTCTCTGGGAGCAGTGGATGGAATGGATCCTCACCACTCTGGGAGCAGTGGATGGAGTGGATCCTCGCCTCTCTGGGAGCAGTGGATGGAGTGGATCCTCACCTCTCTGGGAGCAGTGGATGGAGTGGATTCTCACCTCTCTGGGTGCAGTGGATGGAATGGATCCACACCTCTCTGGGAGCAGTGGATGGAATGGATCCTCACCTCTCTGGGAGCAGTGGATGGTGGATCCTCACCTCTCTGGGAGCAGTGGATGGAGTGGATCCTCACCTCTCTGGGAGCAGTGGATGGAGTGGATCCTCACCTCTCTGGGAGCAGTGGATGGAGTGGATCCTCACCTCTCTGGGTGCAGTGGATGGAGTGGATCTTCACCTCTCTGGCTGCAGTGGATGGAGTGAATCCTCACCTCTCTGGGAGCAGTGGATGGAATGGATGCTCACCTCTCTGGGAGCAGTGGATGGAGTGGATCCTCACCTCTCTGGGAGCAGTGGATGGAATGGATCCTCACCTCTCTGGGAGCAGTGGATGGAGTGGATCTTCACCTCTCTGGGAGCAGTGGATGGAGTGGATCCTCACCTCTCTGGGTGCAGTGGATGGAGTGGATCCTCACCTCTCTGGGAGCAGTGGATGGAGTGGATCCTCACCTCTCTGGGTGCAGTGGATGGAGTGAATCCTCAATCTCTCTGGGAGCAGTGGATGGAGTGGATCCTCACCTCTCTGGGAGCAGTGGATGGAATGGATCCTCACCTCTCTGGGAGCAGTGGATGGAGTGGATCCTCACCTCTCTGGGAGCAGTGGATGGAGTGGATCTTCACCTCTCTGGGTGCAGTGGATGGAATGGATCCTCACCTCTCTGGGTGCAGTGGATGGAGTGGATCTTCACCTCTCTGGGAGCAGTGGATGGAGTGGATCTTCACCTCTCTGGGAGCAGTGGATGGAATGGATCCTCACCTCTCTGGGAGCAGTGGATGGAGTGAATCCTCAATCTCTCTGGGAGCAGTTGATGGAATGGATCCTCACCTCTCTGGGAGCAGTGGATGGAATGGGTCCTCACCTCTCTGGGAGCAGTGGATGGAGTGGATCCTCATTTCTCTGGGAGCAGTGGATGGAGTGAATCCTCACCCCTCTCTGGGAGCAGTGGATGGAATGGATCCTCACCTCTCTGGGAGCAGTGGATGGAGTGAATCCTCAATCTCTCTAGGAGCAGTTGATGGAGTGGATCCTCACCTCTCTGGGAGCAGTGGATGGAATGGGTCCTCGCCTCTCTGGGAGCAGTGGATGGAGTGGATCCTCACCTCTCTGGGAGCAGTGGATGGAGTGGATTCTCACCTCTCTGGCACAAGCCAACCTCGCTGTCGGACATTGCTCTGGGTCCTGAAATATTTGGGATCCCCCCCCTCCCTTCTTAACCCTTTCCCATTTATTATGAGCTATCTTCTTGTGCGGGGGCAAAGAAAGTGCATTGTGAACCATACGCTTGATGTGTCGGAGGGTCTATAGCAGGTGTCATGTGTGGACACCGCACCTGGATATGAAGGGGTTGTGCTGGTGGATACCGGGGTTTCTGAGGAACAAACTTGAAGATCAGATGTGGAGAGGGTGCGAGGTGTCTGCCAGTGGATTGGCGGGCAGGTGGGGGGGCATGGTTCAGACTTTGAGGAGTGGCAGGCGGAGCTGATACCAGGAGAGAGGTGGTGACCTATCCTTGCAGCTTGTGGAAGAAGTATCACAGAATTTACAGTGCAGAAGGAGGCCATTCAGCCCATCGGGTCTTCACCGGCCCCTGAAAGAGCACCCTACCTAAGCCCACACCTCCACCCTATACCAATCACCCAGCAACCCCATCTAACTTTTGGACACCATGGGGCAATGTAGCGTAACCAATCCACCTAACTTGCACATCTTTAAATTGTGGGAGGAAACTGGAGCACCCGGAGGAAACCCACGCAGACACAGGGAGGATGTGCAGACTCCGCACAGACAGTGACCAAAGCGGGAATCGAACCTGGGACCCTGGAGCTGTGAAGCATTTATGCTAACCACCATGCTACCGCGCTGCCCCATGGAGAAGATAAGAGACTTTTAAAAAAGGTGACCAATGTTTTACAAACCAGAATTGGTTGGGCAGTAAGCTATAGTTTCATGAATGGATCTGACAATGGGTGAAATGTTCCAGGCTGTCTTGCTTGTATGTTGACCTGGAGTGAGCGGTGAGGAAGCGTTTAAAACCCACTGCCCCTTGTTAGTGGCGAGATGCTGAGGCATGAGACGGGCGAATCAGGCGGAGAGGGAGCCAGCGATGGTGAGAATCTCATGGGGGCTCATTTTTGGCACTAACTGCCTTTGAATACGGGCCGCGATCTCGCCAACGCGTCCACTATGACACTCTCCAGCTAATGGACTCAAAGTAGGAGTTTAACTTTGGTCCGCTGAATTTCTTTCAATAATTCCTGGAACCCAGAGCCAGTGAAGTGACAGAACGATGTCTTAATGTCAGCTGAGTTCATGAGATTCTCACAGGACCATTCTGAAGAATAGAGAGCACTGGTCCCATTAAATGCTGTCGGTTGCATTGTATGTGAAGGGAAATCGACCAGAGTGGTATGTGGAGGGATTAAAGAAGCTGGGATTTTCCTCTTTAGAGCAAAGAAGGTGAAGGAAAGGTTGAATAGAGTTATTCAAAATGACAAAGGATTTTTGATCCAATAAATAAGGAGACATTGCTTCCACAGGCAGCAGGGTCAGTAACCGAAGAGCACAGGTTGTGCAATGCGCTTTCTGAGAGGGTGGGGGAAGCAGATGCAATTGTAATTTCAAAAGGAAATCAGATAAATAATTAAAAAGGAAAATAAATGTTAAGGCTCTGAGGAAAATGTGGAGAGAGTGGAACAAATGGATAGTCATGTCAAAGAGCTGGCAGCGACACAGGGGGCTGAATAGATTCCTTCTGTGCTGTTCTAGAATTCTACTTTTTAATGCATTTTTGAGCATTAATTTAAGTGCTTCCAGTGGTGTAGAATAGGAACACAGGCAGATTATCGATGCTGCAGACTGGTAGTCCTGCCTGAGTGCATCAAATTCAGTTAATTTATTTCAGTCCCCTCTGTTCACATTTTAAAATTCACATTATTCATGCAGAGTCTCATGGACCAAGCCAGCACCTGCTTTCCTTTCCTTTGAGCAGGAGGGAGATAGTTACCATCCTGGAATTGATTAGAGGATTCAGAGACTGTCATTTAGTTGGGTGGATGTGATTTCTTGGAAGAGAA
Source organism: Scyliorhinus canicula (assembly GCF_902713615.1). Taxonomy (NCBI): domain Eukaryota; kingdom Metazoa; phylum Chordata; class Chondrichthyes; order Carcharhiniformes; family Scyliorhinidae; genus Scyliorhinus; species Scyliorhinus canicula. The sequence continues at coordinate 5,270,656 of NC_052161.1, forward strand.
TTCTCTTCTCAAGTTTCTCCTTCCCCTGATGGACAAGTCTTACAGACATTTTCACATTGATCAGCATCAATAATTAAATACCTTCCTCTCTAATTCTCTTACCTCCTTCCCAGAACTGCCGCACTGGTTACACGACCCATCAATGTCCTGCCTCTCCCAGAGATGGGTCCATGTAGGAGAGTGATTGATCCCAACTCCAATTTAATGCCAGGAAAGAGAATGGCTCCTTCATCCCAATTCCAGACCAAGTTAAGAGGCAAAGGTGCAAGATGTTGAAATCGCCACGGGCCGTCCTTGCTGTGTTTTAGAGTTGCGAAACAAATGAACAGCAACCGCCCACATTCCGGGATGAAGAGGAATTAAACAGCAAATGGTGGAAATATTCAACAGATCAGGCAGCTTCTGGGGAGAGGTACAGAGTACCTTTCAGGCCACGACCTTTCATTAGAGGTAGTGATGCAATAGGTTTTGAGTAAAGAAAGGGCTGATGGAATAAAAGAAAACATGACAGCCACCTCAATGGTGAGTCCACAAAACTGTGAAGTCCCTATTTCATATTTGCAGGTACAGTATGGGTTTAAATACAGAGTAAAGCTCCCTCTACACTGTCTCCATCAATCACTCCCAGGACAGGTACAGCACGGGGTTAGATACAGAGTAAAGCTCCCTCTACACTGTCCCCATCAAACACTCCCAGGAGAGTTTCGGCATGTGGTTTGATTCAGAATGAATCTCCCTCTACACTGTCCCATCAAACACTCCCAGGACAGATACAGCACGGGGTTAGATACAGAGTAAAGTTCCCTCTACACTGTCCCCATCAAACACTCCCAGAACAGGTACAGCATGGGGTTAGATACAGAGTAAAGCTCCCTCTACACTGTCCCATCAAACACTCTCATGGCAGGTGCAGGATAGGGTTAGACACAGAGTAAAGCTCCCTCTACACTGTCCCCATCAAACACTCCCAGGGCAGGTACAGCACGGGGTTAGATACAGAGTAAAGCTCCCTCTACACTGTCCCCATCAAACACTCCCAGGGCAGGTACAGCACGGGGTTAGATACAGAGTAAAGCTCCCTCCACACTGTCCCCATCAAACACTCCCAGGGCAGGTACAGCAAGGGGTTAGATACAGAGTAAAGCTCCCTCTACACTGACCCCATCAAACACTCCCAGGACAGGTATTGCATGGGTTAGGTATGGAGTAAAGCTCCCTCTACACTGTCCCATCAAACACTCGCAGGGTATGATGTGGAGATGCCGGCGATGGATTTGGGTGAGCACAGTAAGATGTCTCACAACACCAGGTTAAAGTCCAACAGGTTTGTTTTGAATCACTAGCTCTTGGAGCACTGCTCCTTCCTCAGGTGAATGAAGAGGTGGGTTCCAGAAACATATATATAGACAAAGTCAAAGATGCAAGATGATACTTTGAATGCGAGGCTTTGCAGGTAATTAAATCTTTACAGGTCCAATCCAACAGTCTCAGGACAGGTACAGGATGAGGTCAGATACAGAGTAAAGCTTTCTCTACACTGTCCCCATCAAACACTCCCAGGACAGTTACAGCGCGGGGTTAGATACAGAGTAAAGCTCCCTCTACACTGTCCCCATCAAACACTCCCAGGGCAGGTACAGCACAGGGTTAGATACAGAGTAAAGCTCTCTGTACACTGACCCGATCAAATATTCCCCAGACAGCTACAGCACAGGGTTAGATACAGAGTAAAGCTCTCTCTACACTGTCCCCATCAAACACTCCCAGGACAGTTACAGCGCGGGGTTAGATACAGAGTAAAGCTCCCTCTACACTGTCCCCCTCAAACACTCCCAGGACAGGTACAGCACGGGGTTAGATACAGAGTAAAGCTCCCTCTACACTGTCCCCATCAAACACTCCCAGGAGAGTTTCAGCATGTGGTTTGATTCAGAATGTATCTCCCTCTACACTGTCCCATCAAACACTCCCAGGACAGGTACAGGGCAGCGTTAGATACAGAGTAAAGCTCCCTCTAAACTCTCCCCATCAAACACTCCCAGGACAGATACAGCACGGGGTTAGATAGAGATTAAAGCTCCCTCTACACTGTCCCCATCAAACACTCCCAGGACAGGTACAGCACGGGGTTAGATAGAGATTATAGCTCCCTCTGTGCATTCTCATCAGTATTTGAAAAGTTGGACTGATGGTTCACTGGGTAATGTCAATGAATTAGTAGCTTGTGCTGAGCAATAGCATTTACAGGTTTGCACCCTCGTCTGAGTCTGCTCATCCTAATGGAGACACCCTCGTCTGAGTCTGCTCATCTTATAGCGACAGTTTAGCTGCACTTCAACCCCTGAGTTAATGAGAAAAAGACCCAGAGCTGATTCTCCTACTCTGTTTTTTCTGTGACAAATCCTTCTCTCTGGAAAGTATGTACACAAGTGCTAGAGTGGATCATGATACAATGTATTCCCAGTTTCCACAAGTGATACAACACTCAGACTCTGTCCTAACATACAGTGGCATGTTATTTGTACTTGGTGAGGAGGTGCAAAAACATACAGACTGACTCAGGATCTTAAGAATTCCAAACTCATCAGACTAATTAGAAGACAACTTTTAGCAAAGAACTTGGGAAGAATTAGTGAGAGGTAGTTGTCTAACCAAAAACTTAGGTAATGACAGCAGTTTGAGGACTGAAACATCTGCCTTAAGTTAGTGGGAAAGAAAAATACAATTGAAAAATGAGGGCACGAAATTCTGTATTTGTTAATGTGAACCTAAACATTTTCATGGGCAGTTTAGAAGAATGAAAGGACATTGGTTATTGCTGCTGGAAAGCCACTGATATATTTATTTCTACCCTCTCCTTTGCCCTGTTGTCTGAATAATTGCCATTAAGCATGGAAGGTTGATCTGTAAGTTGAGGAAAATTAATGAGCCTTACTATAGTATAAATTTACATAAATTTGTGGTCTAGTGTTAAAAAAAACTCACTCAGTGACAATATGTCTTTCTGTCACTTGGAAAAAATAATCTTCAGGAATGTACTTCTCAAAGTTTTCAGGCAAAGTTAATTGTTGCCAAATATTCATGGCTACTGGTATGTTACCATAAGACCATAAGACATAGGAGCAGAATTAGGCCACTTGGCCCATCGAGTCTGCTCCACCATTCAATCATGGCTGATATTTTCTCATCCCCATTCTCCTGCCTTCTTTCCATAACCCCTGATCCCCTGAACTCATCAAACAGACATGGACGAATATTCCATCTGAGCTGCGTGGGTGCATGGCCTGCAATCAATTGGGAATGTGCTATGCAGGGAACAAACTGGCCACCCACAAGCAATGTTTTCTTTGAGATGCACTCCATCATTTCCATATGTCAATTGTATCAGCTACAATCAGCAGTACATGAAGATGGCTGCACACAGCAAATAGAGGTTAAGCATCAGCCTGGATTAACATCCAGAGAATGTGATCACCAGGTTATCTGGTTTTTCTGTCTGATGAGGGATAAATGTTGATGAGGACACCAGCAGATCTCTCCCATGTTCATCTTCACATTTTACCATGGGATCTATTTACTTTTGTCTTCCACCATGACAGTTTACGAATTTGAAATCACTTTTAAACATTTGGAAATGTAAAGCCAATATTCGTAAAAGTGGGCAGAAAGCTGTTTGAGTGTTGGTATCCCTCACAATGCAACAATCCCGCAGTACTGGCATGGTTGCATAGTGGTTAGCACAGTTGATTCACAGCTCCAGGGTCGATTCCTGGCTTGGGTCACTGTCTGTGTGGAATCTGAATGTTTTCCCCACGTCTGCGTGGGTTTCCTCCGGGTGCCCTGGTTTCTTCGCACAGTCCAAAGATGTGCAGGTTAGGAGAATTGACCACACTAAATTGCCATTAGCGTCCAAAAAAGTTAGGTGGGGTTACTGGGTTACAGGGATAGGGTGGAGGCGTGGGCTTGGGTGCTCTTTCCAAGAGCTGGTGCAGACTCTATGGGCCGAATGGCCTCCTTCTGCACTGTAAATTCTATTAATTCTATGAGAGTGTCAGTATAGATTCCCTGCTCAAATCTCTGGTGTGCCGCATCCTCATAAGCTTCTGACTTGGAAGTGAGTATGTATCAACTATGCCATGGCGAACATTGTAAACTGTTTCCCACGATTGCTGCTTTAAATTGAGTGAGAGTAGCCGAATATTATTATTCTTCTCGCCTGAACATCCCTGATACCGTGTCATTATTCGGTATAATGCTGCCAACCTCTGTCACTGAAAGTACTTTTCCCGAGATAATAATTTGTAATCAGAAAGCAACTTGCCTTTAATTACACTCTAATGGGAGGGTTTGACATACCGGAATTAAAATATTATTTATAATGACATTAAATTTTATTAGTGCAAGCCACTTGTTATAAATAAATCCCCCTTATTTTCATGGTGGGCCCTGGATCGGGGACATCATGGTGATAGGTCCTTGCTGGGAAAAACAACTTAAATGACAGTGCTCAAGTGAAACAGCATTCTCGAGAATGGCATCGCAAAGTGCTGACTGGACTGAAAATGGGTGGATTTACTGAACCGTGTGGTGGTGCTGAATGTACAGCTCCTTTAACCGGAGCGGGGTGGATTTACTGCTCTGTGGTGGTGCTGAATGGGAATTCCTTTAACTGGAGCGGGGTGGATTTACTGAACTGTGTGGTGGTGCTGAATGTATAGCTCCTTTAACCGGAGCGGGGTGGATTTACTGCTGTGTGGTGGTGCTGAATGGGAATTCCTTTAACTGGAGTGGGGTGATTTACTGAACTGTATGGTGGTGCTGAATGGCAGCTCTTTTAACTGGAGCGGGATAGATGTACTGAACTGTGTGGTGGTGCTGAATGGCAGCTCCTTTAACTGGAGTGGGGTGGATTTACTGAACTGTGTGGTGGCGCTGAATGGACAGCTCCTTTAACCGGAGCGGGGTGGATTTACTGCTGTGTGGTGGTGCTGAATGGGAGTTCCTTTAACTGGAGATTTACTGAACTGTATGGTGGTGCTGAATGGCAGCTCTTTTAACTGGAGCGGGATAGATGTACTGAACTGTGTGGTGGTGCTGAATGGCAGCTACTTTAACTGGAGCGGGGTGGATTTACTGAACTGTGTGGTGCTGCTGAATGGCAGCTCCTTTAACTGGGCCGGGGTGGAATAACTGAACTGTGTGGCGGTGGTGAATGGCAGCTCCTGTAACTGGAGCGGGGTGGATTTACTGAACTGTGTGGTGCTGCTGAATGGACAGCTCCTTTAACTGTCCTTTAAGGGCAGCACGGTAGCATTGGGGATAGCACAATCGCTTCACAGCTCCAGGGTCCCAGGTTCGATTCCCGGCTTGGGTCACTGTCTGTGCGGAGTCTGCACATCCTCCCCGTGTGTGCGTGGGTTTCCTCCAGGTGCTCTGGTTTCCTCCCACAGTCCAAAGATGTGCAGGTTAGGTGGATTGGCCATGATAAATTGCCCTTAGTGTCCAAAATTGCCCTTAGTGTTGGGTGGGGTTACTGGGTTATGAGGATGGGGTGAAGGTGTTGACATTGGGTAGGATGCTCTTTCCAAGAGCCAGTGCAGACTCGATGGGCCGAATAGCCTCCTTCTGCACTGTAAATTCTATGTATTCTATGTATAACTGGAGCGGGGCAGATTTACTGAACTCCGTGGTGCTGAATGGACAGCTCCTTTAACTGGAGCGGGGCAGATGTACGGCACCGTGTGGTGGTGCTGAATGGACAGCTCCTTTAACTGGCGTTCTCAAATTGGCACATCTGAAGAGGGGAACATTACCACTTCTTGCATTGGAATGGTTGGTTTGTTGAACAATGTGCTAGTTCTGCATTCTAATATGGTTCTGAACATTTCCTGATCATTTTCTCAGTTCTAACCAATAGATTAGTTACAGTTCCGCAGTTATCCATTTTTCTGCCTTTTCTCTATTGCGTAAAGCCCAATTAAAGGATATAATTTTGCAGCAGAAACCATAACTGTGTTAATAAATGAGAATATCATGTTGATGGAACAGTGAGCACACATGACTAGATATCATAACATAAGTTAGGTAACAGGCTAACGTCATTGCTGTCAGGATGTCATTACAATCTACCTCCCATTGTGCGGGCAATTTGTATAATTTCACGTTTGAAGCAAGACGATTAATCACAACTTAAAGGGGACTGCATGTCACAGAATGTACAGGAGTGATGGTGACATTATGTTGGCAGCTGAGGGCGGCAAGGTGGTGCAGTGGTTAGCACTGCTGCCTACGGCGCTGAGGACCCTGGTTCGATCCTGGCCATGGGTCACTGTTTGTGTGGAGTTTGCACATCCTCCCCGTGTCTGCGTGGGTCTCACCCCCATAACCCAAAGATGTGCAGGGTAGGTGGATTGGCCACGCTAAATTGTCCGTTGATTGTAAAAAAAATAATTGGGTACTCTAAATTTATTTTTTTTTAATTGTTGGCAGCTGGTAGAATTTAAATTAAATCAATTAAACAAATCAGGAATATAAAACTCGTCTCAGTAATGGCGAACATGATGCTATCATCAATTGTTATAAAGATCTATCTGGTTCACTAATGTCCTTTCATGAAGTAAATCTGCCATCCTTGCCTGGTCTGGTCTACATGTGACTCCAGGCCTCCGTCAATGTGGTTGACCCTTAACTGCCCTCTGAAATAGCCCAGGAAGCACAAGCACCACAAATACTGGCCCTGCCAGCGTGACTCACATCCTATAAAATACATATTTTTAAAACATTCTGACACCTGGCTTTAAATTCAACCAAATTGTCAGTCTAATTTGGAAAACCAAGATGTTTTTGTTATTTAATTGACACATGTGCAGGTCACCACCAAGGTTGAAGAAGAGGAGAAAATAAGTCAGGTTATGGTGTTCAGCTAACATCAAGCTTTGGTTTTACAAATGAAAAATAGAAACAGTGATTGAGGGAGACGAACAATTTTACAGTGACACATAGAAACACCATCACAGTGGCTGACATAAACATGGAAATGGCAAGCTGGTACTGTAGTTATCCCTTTGGCTTTGATATCCAGTGTACATCATTAACTCAGTGTGGAGCATTGTTTACTTTCCATATGTCTGAGCCTCACCTCATCTAAGAATGTTTGATGGTCCATGTTAAAATAAAATTAATCTAACCTGGAATGAATTGACTTTGACCCAGAATTCAATCAATTGGAAAATATTCTGTTAATCATTTTGAAGGGAGCAAATGTCAGCAGAAACTAATCCCTTCGGCGATTATATCTCTGCTGAATTTTCCATGAAAATGGGACGACGTCAAAAATTGAAGCAAAGGAAATCACTAATAAATAAATAATAAGATTTCTATAGTACCTTTCAGTCCAAAAGTATTTCCCAACTAACCAATACTTTTGAAATGCAGTCACTGTTAGGATGGAGCAAGTACAGCAGCCAATTGTGCACAGCAAGATCCCACACATAGTAAGGTGATTAATGACCAGGTAATTGGTTTTAGGTGTTTGTCGAGGGCTATGTATTGACCAGGACATGTGTGACAACTCCCATGCTCTCCTTTGCACAGTAGAATTGGATCTTTTACATCAACTTCAGTCAGCAGGGAGGGCTCTAGATTAATATCTCATCTGAAGTATGGCACCTTGACAGTACAGCACTCCCCCAGTCAGTACTGCACTGGAGTGTTAACCTAGGCTGTGTTCAAGTCTTTGGGATGGGAATTGAATCCTTGATCTTCAGAGATGGCCAAGATTTTCTGGCCATTGGAATTCACTTTCCTTGCCAGCTGCACACCCCTGCCTGCAGGTTTCCCAGTGGTGTGATGTGGCATCAATGGGAAATCCTATTGAGCAAGCGGCATGAGCATAAAAGCTAGCGAACATCATGTCTTCAAGAAACATGACTGGGGAACTGGAGAATCGTGCCCAAGAGCACCACCAAATCAACCATGGCTGACATCTGGATTGACTTCCATTTTTCACTTCTGAGTTATTTGTTCCCAGGCACAAGTATGTTCTATAGATGTATTCCCATCTACCTTTCATAGGTAGTTGCATTTTGTGGTAATACTGCTTTTGCCCTTCTAAACTCAAGAGAGTTTAATATAGCAAACAAAGAGGGAGGGGGAATTCCAAACCTGGTACTAGTGTCCCTTGTTAATAATAATAATAATAATAATAATAATAATACTTATTAGAGTCACAAGTAGGCTGACATTAACAATGAAGTTACTGTCGCCACACTCCAGCATTTGTTCGGAAACACAGAGGGAGAATTCAGAATGTCCAAATTACCTAACAGCATGTCTTTCGGGACTTGTGGGAGGAAACCGGAGCACCCGGAGGAAACCCACGCAGACATGGGGAGAACGTGCATACTCCGCACAGGCAGCGACCCAAGCCGGGAATCGAACCCGGGACCCAGGAGCTGTGAAGCAACAGTGCTAACCACTGTGCTATTGTGCCGCCCATGTTGCTGATGTACATGAGTCAGAAAGAGTTGGCAAAAGGCAGAAAGAATAAAGAAATATGAACACGTAACTATTGATAGTAAAAGGCAAACCTAAACTCTAGTTTTTCATTTTTTTTATTATTGTACAGCTGCAATTGTGAAAACTTCAGTGTGACTGACAGTGATAATTAGCACAATAATCTGCAAGATCAATCCATAATGCATTAAGAGTCAAATATTGTGCCATTTGTGCCTTTTTAGCAGGCTTGTCAAGCCCATTTACCTGGGGGAGGGGATGCAGGGAGGTGCAGGAAGGGTGCAGGGAGGATGCAGGAGGGGGTACGGGAGGGTGCAGGAGGGGGTACGGGAGGGTGCAGGAAGGGTCCAGGGAGAGTGCAGGAAGGGTTCAGGGAGGGTGCAGGAGGGGGTATGGGAGGGTGCAGGAGGGGGTACGGGAGGGTGCAGGAGGGGGTATGGGAGGGTGCAGGAAGTGTTCAGGGAGGGTGCAGGAAGTGTTCAGGGAGGGTGCAGGTGGGGGTACGGGAGGGTACAGGGAGGGTACAGGAGGGGGTACGGGAGGGTGCAGGAGGGGGTGCAGGAGGGTGCAGGGAGGGTGCAGGAGGGGGTCCGGGAGGGTGCAGGAGGGGGTACGGGAGGGTGCAGGAGGGAGTACAGGAGGGTGCAGGAGGGGGTACGGGAGGGTGCAGGAAGGGTTCAGGGAGGGTGCAGGAGGGGGTACGGGAGGGTGCAGGAGAGGGCACGGGAGGGTGCAGGAGAGGGTGCGGGAGGGTGCATGAGGGGGTACGGGAGGGGTGCAGGATGGGGTACGGGAGGGTGCAGGATGGGTTCAGGGAGGGTGCAGGAGGGGGTACGGGAGGGTGCAGGGGGGGTACGGGAAGGTGCAGGAGGGGGTACGGGAGGGTGCAGGAGAGGGTACGGGAGGGTGCAGGAGAGGGTACGGGAGGGTGCAGGAGGGGGTACGGGAGGGTGCAGGAAGGGTTCAGGGAGGGTGCAGGAGGGGGTATGGGAGGGTGCAGGAGGGGATACAGGAGGGTGCAGGAGAGGGTGCAGGGAGGGTGCAGGAGGGGGTGCAGGAGGAGGTACGGGAGGGCGCAGGAGGGGGTACGGGAGGGTGCAGGGAGGGTGCAGGAAGGGGGTACGGGAGGGTGCAGGAGGGGGGTACGGGAGGGTGCAGGAGGGGGTGGGGAGGGTGCAGGGAGGGTGCAGGAGGAGGTACGGGAGGGTGCAGGGAGGGTGCAGGAGGAGGTACGGGAGGGCGCAGGAGGGGGTACGGGAGGGTGCAGGAGGGGGTACGGGAGGGTGCAGGAGGGGGTACGGGAGGGTGCAGGGAGGGTGCAGGAAGGTGGTACGGGAGGGTGCAGGAGGGGGGTACGGGAGGGTGCAGGAGGGGGTAGGGGAGGGTGCAGGAGGGGGTACGGGAGGGTGCAGGAGAGGGTACGGGAGGGTGCAGGAGAGGGTACGGGAGGGTGCAGGAGAGGGTACGGGAGGGTGCAGGAGAGGGTACGGGAGGGTGCAGGAGAGGGTACGGGAGGGTGTAGGAGATGGTACGGGAGGGTGCAGGAGAGGGTACGGGAGGGTGCAGGAGGGGGTACGGGAGGGTGCAGGAGGGGGTACAGGAGGGGGTACGGGAGGGTGCAGGGAGGGTGCAGGGAGAGTGCGGGAGGGGGTACGGGAGGGTGCAGGAGGGGGTACAGGAGGGGGTACGGGAGGGTGCAGGGAGGGTGCAGGGAGAGTGCGGGAGGGGTGCAGAGGGTGTGGGGGGTGCAGGGAGAGTGCGGGAGGGGTGCAGAGGGTGTGGGGGGTGCAGGGAGAGTGCAGGGAGGGGTGCAGAGGGTGTGGGGGGTGCAGGGAGAGTGCAGGGAGGGGTGCAGAGGGTGTGGGGGGTGCAGGGAGAGTGCAGGGAGGGGTGCAGAGGGTGTGGGGGGTGCAGGGAGAGTGCAGGGAGGGGTGCAGAGGGTGTGGGGGGTGCAGGGAGAGTGCAGGGAGGGGTGCAGAGGGTGTGGGGGGTGCAGGGAGAGTGCAGGGAGGGGTGCAGAGGGTGTGGGGGGTGCAGGGAGAGTGCAGGGAGGGGTGCAGAGGGTGTGGGGGGTGCAGGGAGAGTGCGGGAGGGGTGCAGAGGGTGTGGGGGGTGGAACTTTCCAATTTGTTTCTCACTCAAGAGACTGATGAGCACATTTCAGAAATCTGCGGTTTTGATTAAAATTAAACGTGATTTTGGTTTTTTTAAAGCTGACGTATGAAAAGAAACAACTTGCCGAGCAAAAAAATATTGATAAAACAATAAAATGATAATTTTTTAAAAATAAGTAATAAATAAAGATGACCATTAGCGTATAAAATAGCGAGAAGGTCAATATCCAGCTCAGTCCCAGTCTAGGCTGCTCATTCACTCACCCTCACACACTATGGGAGTGCCTGATAGACAGCCACACAGATTCCCCTCCCCTCCCTCTCATCACTCTCTCACACACACACAGACTCACACACACACAGACTCACTCTCTCACACACACAGACTCACACACACAGACTCACACACACACAGACTCACTCTCTCACACCCACAGACTCACACACACACAGACTCACTCTCACACACACACAGACTCACACATTCACTCACACACATACACACTCTATCACACACACTCCCACACTCAACACACTCCCACACACACACACTCCCACACACACACACACAGACTCACACACACAGACTCACTCTCACACACACACAGACTCACACATTCACTCACACACATACACACTCTATCACACACACTCCCACACTCCCACACTCAACACACTCCCACACACACACACTCCCACACACACACACAGACTCACACACACAGACTCACTCTCACACACACACAGACTCACACACACACAGACTCACACACTCACTCACACACATACACACTCACACACATACACACTCTAACTCACACACATACACACTCTATCACACACACACCCACACTCAACACACTCCCACACACACACACACTCCCACACACACACACACTCCCACACACACACACACTCCCACACACACACACACTCCCACACACTTGCTCTATCACACCACACCCCACACACCCCCACACTCCCACACACACACACACTCCCACACACTCCACACACTTGCTCTATCACACCACACCCCCCCACACACCCCCACACTCCCACACACACACACACTCCCCCACACACACACACTCCCACACACTTGCTCTATCACACCACTCCCCACACACACACTCCCCCACACACACACTCCCCACACACACACACTCCCCCACACACACACTCCCCCACACACACACCTCCCCCACACACACACTCCCCCACACACACACTCCCCCACACACACACTCCCCCACACACACACACTATCACACACACACTCCCACACCAACACACAGACATGCACATTCTCTCACACATGCACACACACACACTCTCCCCCACACACACTCTCCCCCACACACACTCTCCCCCACACACTCTCACACATACACACACTCTCCCCCACACACACACTCTCCCCCACACACACACACATACACGCACATACTCTCACACACAGACACACACTCTCTCTCACACACACACTCCTACAAACTCATACTCACACACTCTCACACACCCAGACTCCCACATGCACACACCTTCTCTCACACACACACACTCATTCATTTTTCATTTCTCTCACACACACACACAGACACGCACACACTCACACTCTCATACACACAGACTCATACATACAAACACACACACACTCACCCACAGACTCTCACACACACAGACATACATACCCACACATACAGACTTACAAACACTCTCACACAGGCACACACTCACACACACACTCAAACACACACTCACACACACACTCACACATAGATTTTTAATCGGTAAGGGAATCAAGGGATTTGGGAATAAGGTGGGAAGGTGGAGTTGAGGATTACCATTTAAGATCAGTCATGATGTAATTGAAAGGCAGAGCAGTTTTGATGGGCCAAATGGCCTACTTCTGCTCCTACATCTTATGGTCTTACACACACACTCACAATCATCCCTCACTCACACACTCACCCTTCCCTCTTACACACTGACCCTCCCCTCTCACACACTCACCCTTCCCTCTTACACATATACTCAACCCTCTCGTACACATTTATAACTAACATTATAAGAATTGTCAGTCCTGTATTTCAATGGGTGACCACGATGTGGAGATGCCGGTGTTGGACTGGGGTGAGCACAGTAAGAAGTCTTACAACACCGGGTTAAAGTCCAATGGGTTTGTTTCGAATCACTAGCTTTCGGAGCACTGCTCCTTCCTCAGTTGAGTGATGAGTTCGAATCCTGAGGGCAACACCTCTGAGCACAAAGCACCCATGCTGCCGCTGGTGGGGTCAGCCTGCATTATGTACTGGACTGAGATTTAAACTGATATCTTTTGGGGTCAAAGGCATAAAATGCCACCTACTGAGCCAATCAGATTTTGAAATCAGGATGGTGCGTAGCTTGGAGGTGAATCTGAGGATGTGAATGGTGCACTCACTCTGCACTCTCAGACAGTAATGAAGTGGCCCCCAGGGACCAGAAAGAACTGATGTTCTCAAACACCATTCCCATCAAATACTATTCCCATCAAACACTATTCCCATCAAACACTATTCCCAACAAATCAAAGGCAGCGATCAAGAGCAAGATCTTCTGGTTGTTCATGTCAATGGGTCCTTCCAGGACCACCCAAAGTGCACCCTACAGCAGCTTCCCCAGTGGCATGCGGTGGATTCAATGGGAAATCCCATTGGCAGCAAAGGACCCAGAAGATCCCACCACCAGCCAATGGCAACACTGAGAAACCTGCCACGAGGAGGCTGGAGATTCTGACCAGAAGTTGCGGGGTGGATAGAGGGGAAGTTAAATTATCTGGACTCCACCAATCTTCAGTGGATGTAGATCCTGAGCAAAACAAGCCGCAACAAAATGCTGAGCAGTCCTGACTATTTAGACCAAGAATTGTTTTGCATTAATCTGGGATAAAGGTAGAGCAAGGGCTGTACAGACAGTTAGCGAGAGTCAGGTTACAAATGTCTGTAGTGCAGCCGGATTAATAATTCATTCAAAGAAAAACAGTAAGAGCTGACTAAAAACATATATTGTACAAGTAAGTCGTTTGATCTCTAACCTATGGTGCTTTCTCCAGGAAACGCTGTCTCTGGATCGACCACATTAATGGTTTAAACATTAATGATTCAAAAGAGCCCATCATTGTGCATCATGAAGCAGGTAACTACAAAACGGGACTGATTGGGAAATAATTTGCTCCATTGGGATTGTGCACAAAGGGAGTGAATTGGAAGAGGTTGTTCCATTGGGATCGTATACAGTCAGATTGAGCAGGAAGGGGTTTGGTCCATTGGCATTCAATAGAGTGCAGGCAAACAAGAAATTGCATTTGCCAATGGGGATAAATCTGTGGGCCACTGGGAGATGTTAGTTTAAGATATGCAGTGTAGATTTAGGAACGTTATTCAAGGTGCAAGTGTATTATATTGCCAATATATATTCCCGCACCAGCCTCCCCGAACAGTTGCCGGAATGTGGCGACTAGGGGCTTTTCGCAGTAACTTCATTTGAAGCCTACTTATGACAATCAGCGATTTTCATTTTCAAATAATTCCTCAGAACTTTTATTTCTACTTTAAGGGAAATAATGAAAACCATTTGAAGACAGACAGATTGGGTACTGGTAGGTGCATTAGTTTAGCAACTGGCCTTTCACCTCTTGCATTTGGGTAGAAATTAAACCCTATATTCAGGCATTACCTATCTCTCTCCTCTCTTTTACTGTTACAATCTAATTCAGGGATGATAAAGGATAGTGTAGACAGGGCATGATCTTCCATCAAACCATTCTACTCTGTATCGAACTCACACTGAACCTGGGAGTGTTTGATGGGGACCGAGTGGAGTTCCCACTTGGGGCTGGGTTAGCACAGTGGGCTAAATAACTGGCTTGTAATGCAGAACAATGCCAGCAGCGTGGGTTCAATTCCTGTACCGGCCTCCCCGAACAGGCGCCGGAATGTGGCGACTAGGGGCTTTTCACAGTAACTTCATTGAAGCCTACTTGTTACAATAAGTGATTATTATTATTACTATTCACCTTCACCTTCAGGAACACAGGGAAAGGTTGGTTGGGTCAGCCTCACTATAATAATCTTTATAATCTTTATTAGTGTCACAAGTAGGCTTACATTAACACTGCAATGAAGTTACTGTGAAATCCCCCTAATCACCACATTCCGGCGCCTGTTCGGGTACACAGAGGGAGAATTCAGAATGTCCAATTCACCTAACAGTATGTCTTTCTGGATTTGTGGGAGGAAACCGGAGCACCCGGAGGAAACCCACGCAGACACGGGGAGAACGTGCAGACTCCACACGGACAGTGACCCAAGTCGGGAATCGAACCCGGGGCCCTGGCTCTGTGAAGCAACAGTGTTAACGACTGTGCTAGCGTGCTGCCCAATGGACTGGACTGTGGGCCCATTTAGAACAACATAGAACATACAGTGCAGAAGGAGGCCATTCGGCCCATCGAGTCTGCACCGAGCCACTTAAGCCCTCACTTCCTCCCTATCCCCATAACCCAATAACCCCTCCGAACCTTTTTGGTCACTAAGAGCAATTTATCATGGCCAATCCACCTAACCTGCACGTCTTTGGACTGTGGGAGGAAACCGGAGCGCCTGGAGGAAACCCACGCACACACGGGGAGGACGTGCAGACTCCGCACAGACAGTGACCCAAGCCAGGAATCAAACGTGGGACCCTGGCGCTGTGAAGCCACAGTGCTATCCACTTGTGCTACCGTGCTGCCAATTTCTCAAGCACTATTCTCCTGTGGGAGTTGCAAGCAGGTTGCGAGGTTGTCTCCATTATGGGCACTGAGTTATTACAATGAAATGTTAATGGTTCACACCCTGGGCTCCTGCTTTAGATTTACAGACTCACAGTGTAAATATTTATTTTCTAACCTGGAAGCTCCATGATTCAAATGGCTGCTCGCCGCCAGTCACGCTTCACTGAAACGCCAGCAGATTGTAACAGAATAATCAGAATGTGTGACTTCTCACAGGGAGACGTAGAACCTCTGTCTGCAGGGCCCAGCTCAAATATTCATTAAAGGTTGCCTCACTGGAACCGAAACTGAGCCTCCAAACCGCCTACTCAAATATTTAAGCGAGAATTTTTATCTTCTCGATAGTGCACAGCAGGATGGCTGTGTCATAGGGATATCATTTTCTGATTGATTGGCCTGTGCATGTGGGGAATTTCAATGAGAGGGATTTTCCTGGATGGCGAAGCAGACTCTGCCGAACCCTGTTCCAAACTCTGAGCGAACACCATCAGAGCTGCCAAGCTGTCCGGTTTACCCCTGGTGGGTATGGTGCAGGGGGCAGGGGGCGGGGGTTGGGGGGGGGGGGGATTTGCAAGGCCTTTCCATGCAGCCTACAGGACCGGGTGCCACACAACCAGTGATCCTCGTGGTTTCCTGCCTGAGCATGGAAAGTTGCAGCCAGCACTGGAGAATCTCCAGGTTACTGTTTTACCAATCGACACGTCAGTTCAAGTGAAAGGACGGGTCAGAGGCAGAGAGCTCAACGCTCACAGGCAACAATTCAAAATGGAGAGTCAAGGAGGAAATAAAGCTCCCCTGGTAACTCAGTGGAGGAGTGTAGCACATCGTGTGGAAGAGTGTTGGTGGATGGTACGTTAGGGTCATGGTCTGGGTATTGGGCTGGCAATCCAAAAGGTCAAGATTCCAAATATCAGTGCGGCAAATTGTGAACGATAATTAAATAAATGTGGTCAGTTGTGGGCAGACATCAGGAAAAATCACCAGAAAGGTTACCAAACCCTAAAGGCTCACCTCAAGGGAGGGAAAGGTCACCGATACAGAGTCTGACCTACATCAGATTACAGCATAATGTGGTTCAATGTCAGGAACCATAAGACCATAAGACATAGAAGTGGAAGTAAGGCCATTTGGCCCATCGAGTCCACTCCACCATTCAATCATGGCTGATGGGCATTTTAACTCCACCTACCAGCATTCTCCCCGTAGCCCTTAATTCCTCGCGACATCAAGAATTTATCTATCTCTGCCTTGAAGCCATTAGCGTCCCGGCCTCCACTGCACTCCGCGGCAATGAATTCCACAGGCCCACCACTCTCTGGCTGAAGAAATGTCTCCGCATTTCTGTTCTGAATTTACCCCCTCTAATTCTAAGGCTGTGCCCACGGGTCCTCGTCTCCTCGCCTAACGGAAACAGTTTCTTTGCGTCCACCCTTTCTAAGCCATGTATTATCTTGTAAGTTTCTATTAGATCTCCCCTTAACCTTCTAAACTCCAATGAATACAATCCCAGGATCCTCAGCCGTTCCTCATATGTTAGACCCGCCATTCCAGGGATCATCCGTGTGAATCTCCGCTGGACACGCTCCAGTGCCAGTATGTCCTTCCTGAGATGTGGGGCCCAAAACTGGACACAGTACTCCAAATGGGGCCTAACCAGAGCCTTATAAAGGCTGTGGAGCACATTGCTGCTTTTATATTCCAACCCTCTTGAGATAAATGACAACATTGTATTCGCTTTCTTAATCACGGATTCAACCTGCATGTTTACCTTTAGGGAATCCTCGACTAGCACTCCCAGATCCCTTTGTACTTTGGCATTATGAATTTTCTCACCGTTTAGAAAGTAGTCTATGCTTGGATTCTTTTTTCCAAAGTGCAAGACCTCACATTTTCTCACGTTGAATTGCATCAGCCATTTCCTGCACCACTCTCCCAAACTGTCTAGATCCTTCTGCAGCCTCCCCACTTCCTCAGCACTACCTGCCTGACCACTAACTTTGTATCATCGGCAAACTTCACTAGAATGCCCCCAGTCCCTTCATCCAGATCATTAATATATATGGTGAACAGCTGCGGCCCCAACACTGAACCCTGTGGAACAATGAGGGACGGGCAATAATTAGTATCTCTTTAACAATGCGCACACTCCAACATTTCAGAATGAAGGGAGATATTGATCCCTGCCTTGTACCCTTGTTGTTTTGAAGGTCTCTGTTCTGCATGTCGTGTATGTGCTTTTATATGAAACCAAGTTGGAGTAGCCCAACTTGATTGGCCACAACCCATGCACTCCCACCATAACCCAACCAGCAGGGGCCTGACCACATTTATTTAATAGAACAGGCCCCAGGTTACCAGGAATATCACAACATACCTCAGTGCAAGCGGCCAGTGTTTGGATGTGATTAGAAAGATATCAAAACGGATTCATGAGGAGATGGCCGTCAGGTACAAAAATAAAGCAAGCGCTGTAACCAAACCTCTGTCCCAGAAGTGTTTGATGGGGACAGTGTAGAGGGAGCTTTACTCTGTATCTACCCCGTGCTGTCCCTGTCCTGGGAGTGTTTGATGGGGACAGTGTAGAGGGAGCTTTACTCTGTATCTAACCCCGTGCTGTACCTGTCCTGGGAGTGTTTGATGGGGACAGTGTAGAGGGAGCTTTACTCTGTATCTAACCCCGTGCTGTACCTGTCCTGGGAGTGTTTGATGGGGACAGTGTAGAGGGAGCTTTACTCTGTATCTAACCCCGTGCTGTACCTGTCCTGGGAGTGTTTGATGGGGACAGTGTAGAGGGAGCTTTACTCTGTATCTAACCACGTGCTGTACCTGTCCTGGGAGTATTTGATGGGGACAGTGTAGAGGGAGCTTTACTCTGTATCTAACCCTGTGCTGTCCCTGTCCTGGGAGTGTTTGATGGGGACAGTGTAGAGGGAGCTTTACTCTGTATCTAACCCCGTGCTGTACCTGTCCTGGGAGCGTATGATGGGGTCAGTGTAGAGGGAGCTTTACCCTGTATCTAACCCCGTGCTGTACCTGTCCTGGGAGCATATGATGGGGACAGTGTAGAGGGAGCTTTACCCTGTACCTAACCCAGTGCTGTACCTTTCCTGGGATGTTCGATGGGGCAGGGTAGAAGGAGCTTTACTCTGTACCTAACCACATGCTGTACCTGCCCTGGGAGTGTTTGATGGGGACAGTGTAGAGGGAGCTTTACTCTGTACCTAACCCCATGGATAATAAATTAGGAGAGAGACCGAGGGGCTGAGGGGGTTAGGGAGGGAATTGCAGAGTACTGGGGTCTTGGGGCTAGAGGAGGTTACAGAGATAGGGAGGGGTGTGGGACTGGAGGAGGTTACAGAGATAGGGAGGGGTGTGGGACTGGAGGAAGTTACAGAGATAGGGAGGGGTGTGGGACTGGAGGAAGTTACAGAGATAGAGAGGATTGTAGGGACTGGAGGAGGTTACAGATTCAGGGAGGGGTGTAGGGGGCTGGAGGACGTTACAGAGATTGGGAGGGTTATAGGGATTGGAGGAGGTTAAGAGATAGAGAGGGTGCACGGACCGGAGGAGGTTACAGAGATAGAGAGGTTGTAGGGACTGGAGGAGGTTACAGAGATAGGAATGGGATGAGAATATTAAAATCAAAAGCAATTCTTGTCAGACTTGGAGTCATTGCAGGTCAGCTAAGTGCCCCGAACGGGGACATCTCAAACATTCTTGTTCAATGAGGAAATGCCCAAACCATCTTTGTGTTAAAATATCCTCAGCACCAACAAAGTTCACACATTGTGAGATTGTGAATCCTGATAGTTGATACAACCACAAGCTCACTGAATTGCACTCAGCTCTGAACTGGACTGCTGATTGCAGACTGGGCTAATGTTCCCAATCAATTCCACACTCTCTCATTCTCAAAGTACCTGAGGAAGAGGCAAGCTGCTGCTGGATTGCTGACCAGGGTACAGTGGGGTGGGGGAGCAGCAACAGGGCACAGGAGAGGTGGAGAAACGTAAGCTCTGTCCCAGGAGCATCAGCGAATGAAACCAAAACAGAAAGAAAATCTTTCACAGCCTCAGGTCACAGAAGTCAGTTTTCCCACAGTGAGATCTGCCGAGCAGCAATGTCTGATTTGTAAGGTTGCGGACGACACAAAGGTTGGTGGAATTGCGGATAGCGACGGGGACTGTCAGAGGATACAGCAGGATTTAGATCATTTGGAGACTTGGGCAGAGAGATGGCAGATGGAGTTTAATTCGGACAAATGTGAGGTAATGCATTTTGGAAGGTCTAATACAGGGAGGGAATATACAGTGAATGTTAGAACCCTCAAGAGTATTGAAAGTCAGAGAGATCTAGGTGTACAGGTCCACAGGTCACTGAAAGGGGCAACACAGGTGGAGAAGGTAGTCAAGAAGGCATACGGCATGCTTGCCTTCATTGGCCGGGGCATTGAGTATAAAAATTGGCAAGTCATGTTGCAGCTGTATAGAACCTTAGTTAGGCCACACTTGGAGTATAGTGTTCAATTCTGGTCGCCACACTACCAGAAGGATGTGGTGGCTTTAGAGAGGGTGCAGAAGAGATTTACCAGGATGTTGCCTGGTATGGAGGGCATTAGCTATGAAGAGAGGGTGAATAAACTCGGTTTGTTCTCATTGGAACGAAGGAGGTTGATGGGCGACCTGATAGAGGTCTACAAAATTATGAGGGGCATAGACAGAGTGGATAGTCAGAGACTTGTTCCCAGGGTAGAGGGGTCAATTTCTAGGGGGCATAGGTTTAAGGTGCAAGGGGCAAGGTTTAGAGGAGATGTCCGAGGCAAGTTTGTTTACGCAGAGGGTAGTGGGTGCCTGGAACTCGCTGCCGGAGGAGGTGGTGGAAGCAGGGACGATAGTGACGTTTAAGGGGCATCTTGACAAATACATGAATAGAATGGGAATAGAGGGATACGGACCCCGGAAGTGTAGGAGATTTTAGTTTAGATGGGTAGCTTGGTCGGCGAAGGCTCGGAGGGCCGAAGGGCCTGTTCTTGTGCTGTACTTTTCTTTGCTCTTTGAGGGACAATTATCGTTTGTTTGTTATGAAGAAACAGGGTAGGAGGCTAGCTCAAACCTCAAAGGATTGGTCAGCATGGTAGCATCGTGGTTAGCACTGTTGCTTCACAGCTCCAGGGTCCCAGGTTCGTTTCCCGGCTGGGTCACTGTCTGTGTGGGGTCTGCACGTACTCCCTGTGTCTGCGTGGGTTTCCTCCGGGTGCTCCGGTTTCCTCCCACAAGTCCAAAGATGTGTGGGTTAGTTGGATTAGCCATGCTAAATTGCCCCTTAGTGTCCAAAAGATGTTAAGTGAGGGCTACTGGGTTACGGGGATAGGGTAGATTCATGGGTTTCAGTGGGGTGCTCTTTGTAAGGGCGAGTGCAGACTCGATGGGCCGAATGGCCTCCTTCTGCACTGTAAATTCTATGATTCCAAGAAACAGGGCCCGTAAATGAGGGGGTCAGTGTTCTGACCAAATCTTCGAACATGGTCCTCATGCAACGAATTGCTCAGGAAGTTCAAACTTCTAATGGGATATTGTCCTGCACTCCATTAGAAACTCCAGTTTAACTCGGACACAGTCCCGACTGTGTGGGAAGAACCCGGAAAAATTAGAAGAATTAAAACCACTTCCAATTACCGGATAACTATGTTACTGCCACCCCCCCCCCCCCCCCCCCCCCCCCCCCCCCACCCCCCACCCCACACCCCCAACCACCCACTGGCCCAGCCCCAAGATTACCTCCCCCAAAACTATCCCCCCAACGCCTGCAGCACGCCCTCCTACCCCCGACTACACCGACCCCTCACTGACCACCCAACACACTATACCCCCCCCACTCAGCCCTCCCCCACTGACCACCCAACACACTATACCCCCCCACTGAGCCCTCCCCCACTGACCACCCAACACACTATACCCCCCCACTGAGCCCTCCCCCACTGACCAGCCAACACCCCCCGATGCAGCTTACACCCCACTGAGCCCCCCTCACTGACCACCACCCAACACACTCCCACTGACCCCCCCCTCACTGACCACCCAACACACCATACCCCCCACTGAGCCCCCCTCACTGACCACCACCCAACACACTCCCAATGACCCCCCCTCACTGACCACCACCCAACACACCCCCACTGCCCCCCCCCCCCTCACTGACCACCACCCAACACACCCCGACGCAGCTTACACCCCACTGGCCCCCCCTCACTGACCACCCAACACACTATACTCCCCACTGACCCCCCCCACTGACCAGCCAACACCCCCCGATGCAGCTTACACCCCACTGACCCCCCTCACTGACCACCACCCAACACCCCCCGACGCAGCTTACACCCCACTGACCCCCCCCTCACTGACCACCCAACACACCATACCCCCCACTGACCCCCCCCCCACTGACCACCCAAGACCCCCCCGACACACCATACCCCCCACTGACCCCCCCCACTGACCACCCGAACCCCTGACACATGCTACCCACCCACCCTCTATCCAACATCGACCCCTCAGACGGTGTAACCAATCCCTGGACCCCTCCCCACCAAGACTGGCAAACCCCAATCTCCTCATCCGACTGACCTTGCCCGTGGCTTCTCAAGGTGGCTGAACCTTTCAATCAAACTGCTTTACGGCAGCTGGTGTCATAGAAGGGGAAGTGGCATCATTTCCTTCTGCCCTGCTGCACTCGACAAAGCCTCAGGAAGATGCTGCATGACAATTTCCTCACTCATCCCGTGTCGGAAGGTCACTTGACAAAAGTGCAGCGGTGTTCCAGATTGAGTGAAAGGAGCAGACTGGAATTCGGAAAGTGATGTTCTGGACCTCCTCTGATGTTCTGGTCCATAATAACTCCCCCTCTAAATATTTGGTTAATTAACAATTCGACAGTTACATAGCAAAAACAGTCACAAGATACAATATCTTCAGTACACACACACAGATAACCAACCCCACCCCGAATGGCAGCCCCACACAGGCGGAAGAGGAGCACCAACGAGCAACGCAGACCACCTAAAAGGGGCACGTCAACGGAGGGCACAGTACGAGAGAGAGAGTAGAAAATACCCCCCTTTCCACAAAGGGGCACATTGCAGCTCCAAACAATGAGCCATGAAACAGGCCACCAGCTAAAAGCCAGCATATAGCTCATTTGTTCCCTCACAGCACATATATAGGGCGAAATTCTCCGCTCCCCACGCCGGGTGGGAGAATCGCGGAAGGGCTAGGCGACTCACGACACACCCCCCTGGCACCCCCCGCGATTCTCCCACCCCCCGCTCGGAAGAATCGCCGTTTCTCACGGTGACCGATGATTCTCCGGCCTGGATGGGCCGAGCGGCCTGCCGTTCCCGACTGGTACACGACGGCGGCAACCACACCTGGTCACTGCCATCGTGAACATGGCACCAAAAGCTGGATTGAAGCTTGTGGGGGGGCGGAGAGGGGAGTGAGCACCACAGCCGTGCTCGGGTGGGGACTGGCCCGCGATCGGTGCCCACCGATCGTCGGGCCGGCGTCTCAATGGGACGCACTCTTTCCCCTCCGCCGCCCCGCAAATTCAAGCCGCCACGTCTTGCGGGGCAGCGGAGGGGAAGATGGCCACCGCGCATGCGCAGGTTTGAGCCGTCAGCCGTCGTGACGTCAGCCGCGCATGCGCGGGTTGGAGCCGGCCAATCTGCGCATGCGCGGCTGACGTCACTTAGGTGCCGCCGTCGCGTCACTCTCGGCGCTCCTAGACCCCCGGGTGGGGCTGAATAAGGTGAGAGGAACGGCCTCCGAGACCGTCGTGAAACTCGGCCGAGTTCCCAACGGCCTTCCCGATTTTTCGCGGAAGTGGAGAATTTCGCCCATAGTCTGCCAACATCGAAACAAGTCATCAACATATACAAACAGTATAATCAGAGACAACAGAAAACAGTAGCATGTCAAAAACATCTACTAAATACCGAAAACCACCCATATACGTACACAATCACCCCGTGTTTCTCTCCCCCGAAGGGGATCCCAGTTAAATCCAAAACAACAGCTCCAGGCCGCTAACCAGATAGCCGGCAAACGGCCACTTCGTCCATCACCCCCCCCCCCCCCCGCGCCCCTGCCCCCCCCCCCCCCCCCCCCCCCCCCCCCCCACCGCCCCAGCCCGGCAGCCTCCCTCCGTAAGGAGCACAGACCACCGGAAAGATACACAACCCGGGCGTGGCACAGAGAGGGAGGGACCTTCCTTCACAGCACCATGGTAACCTGCCCAACCGGCAAGCAGAGCAGTTTAACCACATGGACAGAGACAACAGTAACAAATCAAACACAAAAGTCCAAACAAATCAGCCCTAGTGCAACAAAAGAGTGTCCGACACAAAACTCGCTGACACCCGGTACAGCTTGAAAGGTTCACCAACAATCCAGCAGAAAATGGCTACCCGGTGGCAAAGCAACGGCTCGGGGAAAACCCCAGATAGTCTCGCCAAAACAGACAAAAGTCAATAGAAATGTACCAAAATCCCAAAGTCTACTTCAACAGTCCAAGGGGCCGACCCCCGGAGCCTCCAGGAGGTCACCATTGATTCACCTCGAGCTGCAGGCAGCAGGGCTCGACCTTTAACAAAACAGCACCAAGTAACCCTTCCATCCTTGGCCCGAATCTGACTCCAGTCTGCCATTTCCAGCAACATATCCGCTCCAGCTCTCCTCCACCCTCTCTCTCCTTCCTCCATGCAGCTCAACACTGGAAACAGTGGCAGCAACAGAGAGAGAGAGAGTCAAAGCTCCCTCTATACTGTCCCCATCAAACACTCCCAGGGCAGGTACAGCACGGGGTTAGATACAGAGTAAAGCTCCCTCTACACTGTCCCCATCAAACATTCCCAGGACAGGTACAGCACGGGGTTAGATACAGAGTAAAGCTCCCTCTACACTGTCCCCATCAAACACTCCCAGGACAGGTACAGCACGGGGTTAGATACAGAGTAAAGCTCCCTCTACACTGTCCCCATCAAACACTCCCAGGGCAGGTACAGCACGGGGTTAGATACAGAGTAAAGCTCCCTCTACACTGTCCCCGTCAAACATTCCCAGGACAGGTACAGCGCGGGGTTAGATACAGAGTAAAGCTCCCTCTACACTGTCCCCGTCAAACACCCCCAGGACAGGTACAGCACGGGGTTAGATACAGAGTAAAGCTCCCTCTACACTGTCCCCATCAAACACCCCCAGGACAGGTACAGCACGGGGTTAGATACAGAGTAAAGCTCCCTCTATACTCCCCATCAAACACTCCCAGGACAGGTACAGCACGGGGTTAGATACAGAGTAAAGCTCCCTCTACACTGTCCCCATCAAACACTCCCAGGACAGGTACAGCACGGGGTTAGATACAGAGTAAAGCTCCCTCTACACTGTCCCCATCAAACACTCCCAGGGCAGGTACAGCACGGGGTTAGATACAGAGTAAAGCTCCCTCTACACTGTCCCCATCAAACAGTCCCAGGACAGGTACAGCACGGGGTTAGATACAGAGTAAAGCTCCCTCTACACTGTCCCCATCAAACACTCCTAGGACAGGTACAGCACGGGGTTAGATACAGAGTAAAGCTCCCTCTACACTGTCCCCATCAAACACTCCCAGGGCAGGTACAACACAGGGTTAGATACAGAGTAAAGCTCCCTCTACACTGTCCCCGTCAAACATTCCCAGGACAGGTACAGCACGGGGTTAGAAACAGAGTAAAGCTCCCTCTACACTGTCCCCGTCAAACATTCCCAGGACAGGTACAGCACGGGGTTAGATACAGAGTAAAGCTCCCTCTACCCTCCCCATCAAACACTCCCAGGACAGGTACAGCACGGGGTTAGATACAGAGTAAAGCTCCCTCTACACTGTCCCCATCAAACACTCCCAGGGCAGGAACAGCACGGGGTTAGATACAGAGTAAAGCTCCCTCTACACTGTCCCCGTCAAACACTCCCAGGACAGGTACAGCACGGGGTTAGATACAGAGTAAAGCTCCCTCTACCCTCCCCATCAAACACTCCCAGGACAGTTACAGCACGGGGTTAGATACAGAGTAAAGCTCCCTCTGCACTGTCCCCATCAAACACTCCCAGGGCAGGTACAGCACGGGGTTAGATGCAGAGTAATAGATTTCCATTTCTGTTGCACCTCCCGGGCCTTTGGGACATAGCAGCCAATGACAGTTTTTGTAGTGACGTGTTTGTTGTAATGTGAGAAATATAGAAGCGAACTTGTGAACTCGGCTGAATGATGAGCAATACACTTTGGCAAAGCTTCATTGCAGCAATGGCATGAATTGATTTACACTGTGCCAGGGGGGAACAGGGCATCACCTCTGACCATGTAGCACTCTGTCGGTACGGTGCTCCTTACCTACATTGAGGAGGCCTCTGGAGTGGGATTTGAACACCACAACATTCTGACGTAGCGTTGAGAATTCATTGGGCTACAACTGACACCATGCTAGCTTCTCAATTCCCTTGAGTTGACAGTCAATTTAATACCAATTAGTGGCAATTTGCCATGAGTACTGAAGTAATGTCAATGAAGTTTGAGTCATTAACATAAAGAGTGTTTCAATGGTGTTGCTGCATTTGTTCTTTCAATTCCCTGGGATCAGTGGCTTTGTGAATCCTTGGGGAGGGTTTTAAATCAACAGAAATGAGACAGTGAAAGAGAAAATTAATTAATCACAGATTTGCAGGACACCCTAGGAATCCATTCAGCCCATTGTGCCGATACTAGCTCTTTGAAAGATCTATTCAATTTGTCCCAATCTCCTGATCTAACGAGCTTGCCTGGGAGACATCGCCATGGCGATGTTGAGCACTGGCCCACACAAACGTGGACCAGGCGTGATGGCACCTAAGCGGCGGGGGGGGGGGGGGGGTCCTCCCATTGGAGGCCCTGGGTGGTTGGGTTCTGGGCACGGTGGTCCCTGGCATTCCCACTAGCAACTGGGCACCTTGGAACTTCCAGCCTGGCACTGCCACCTGGTCATCCCAGCGCATGATGGCACAGCCAGGCTGGCAATGCCAAGGTGCCTGGGTACAAGGTTGCCTGATGCCAGGGATGAGAGCCGGGTGCCCTGCCTTTTGAGGTGGGGGCGGGGCTCGAGGATCCCTGAAGAGCGACGTTGAAGCACTTGTGGTTCACAAGGCCGCGGTGGAGGAGCAGAGGGGGAGGTGGGGGGGTCAAACAGGGTGGCATTTAAAAATGCCCCCCCCCCCCCGCCGATCCGCATGCCATCTTCCTGCACTGACAAGCTGTCCACGTCAGTGCAGGAAATGAGGTAAGTGCAGCCTCAGTTGGACTCTCCCGTCTGAAGCCAAAAAGAAAAGGTAGAGGGCGGGATTCTCCGACGTTCCGCGCCGGAAACGCGCCGGCACGGGTGCGGAGAATAGCCGTTCACGCCGGAAATCTGGCGCGACGGTGCTTCCGCGATTGTCCGCGGACCTGCCAGTCACACGCACGCGGTCGGCGTGGCGCAGGTCGGGGGCCGTCAGAACAGACTCCAGCGGTGATTCTCCGCGGTTGACCGGCCAAACTCCCGCCGCCGTGGTTTACATCCGGTATCACCCGATGGGCGCTGGCACCCGTGGCTGCGGTGGCAGTCCTAGTGGGGGGCATCTGACTCCGGGGGGGGGGGCCCTCTGCGGTGGCCAGGCCCGCGATCAGGGAGGGACCTACCTTCCTCCGCGCAGGCCCGCTGTGTGGCTCCACCATGTTGGCAGCGCCCGCGCCGAGGTGGGCCGCTGTGCGCATGCACGGACCCATTTGCGACTGCCGTGCGCATGCGCGGCCGTGTGGTCTGGACAGCAGGGTCCCTCCGGCATGCCAGGGCTCTGCCAGACTCCTGGAAAACGGAGAGACACCCCGGACCTTCGAGGAAAAAGTCCGGAGTGATTCTTGCCTGTTTTCCGGTGAGCGTGGGGACTTAGTCCCCTAAACAGAGAATCCCGCCCCAGTCTGTTACATAGCGGGGTCGTTCTCGCTGCTGTCGGCACCAAACAACACCCCGCTTTACACACCCAAAACGGGATTCTGCTTTTTGCACTTTAAATCGTGCCCATGAACTCCGTTCCAATCCCCAAAGATACTGCCTGACCTGCTGAGTATTTTCAACAATTCCAGCATCTGCAAGGTTTGACTTGTGTGTGACTCTTGGCGCCATTAACTTTGCAATTCTTTCGCGAGATTGTTCTTGAACTTTAAATGCCATTATTTTTTAACCGCAGACAGATCAAAGTAGCTACCAACTAGGGAACAGGTATTAACTAAACCAGGGGCTGGTTTAGCTCACTAGGGGCTGGCTTAGCTCACTAGGGGCTGGCTTAGCTCACTGGAGGGGCTGGTTTAGCTCACTGGGCTAAATCGCTGGCTTTGAAAGCAGACCCAGGCAGGCCAGCAGCACGGTTCGATTCCCGTACCAGCCTCCCCGGACAGGCACCGGAATGTGGCGACTAGGGGCTTTTCACAGTAACTTCATTGAAGCCTACTCGTGACAATAAGCGATTTTCATTTTTCA
This sequence comes from Scyliorhinus canicula, assembly GCF_902713615.1. Lineage (NCBI taxonomy): Eukaryota > Metazoa > Chordata > Chondrichthyes > Carcharhiniformes > Scyliorhinidae > Scyliorhinus > Scyliorhinus canicula. Next base: position 5,298,683 of record NC_052161.1, read on the forward strand.
TTTCATATGAAACAATGCATGAAGGAAATTTTAAAAAGGAGAAGTCCAATGTTATATTCATCCGCACAACCTGAACTGTTAAATTTGGAACCTAATAACTTTGAGACCCTGATCTAATGATCAGTGCGTTATTTAATTCTGCTCCTCCTTGCAAACATTTAAAGAATTAATTTATAATTTACATTGAATACACATCCCTCTAATAAATAGAACTCACAGGTAAAGTGAACTCACAGTGGCTAACGAGAAATTAAATTGAAAGAGTCTTTCATTGCTGCCCGGAGGAAACCCACGCAAACACAGGGTGACCGTGCAGACTCCACAGAGACCCAAGCGGAACCCGAACCTGGGGCTCTGGCGCTGTGAAGCAACAGTGCTAACCACTGTGCTACCACGTTGCCCATTTCCCGGCACAGTTTTGGTTTTCCTTTCTGAAGAAGGATATATTTGTTTTAGAGAGAGGGCAACAAAGTTAATTCCAGGATTGTACTACAAGGAGAGATTGTATGGATTGGAATTATTTCCCCTGGAGTTTCAAAAAATGAGAAACTAGCTCATTGAGACATTCAACATTCTTAAGAAAACTAACAGATAACTTGCTGGGAGGATTTTTGTCCTCTCCTGGCTGGACAGTCCTGAGCTCGGGGATCACAGGATAAGGCGCCAATTATTTGGAACTAAGATAGACAGTTCAGTACTCAGAGCTTCAGGAATTTTTGGAATTCTCTGTCCCGAAGAAGAGTGAATTCTTCGCTGTTGAGTATGTTCAAGCTCGACTATGGGGCAGCACGGGAGCATAATGGTTAGCACTGTTGCTTCACAGCCCAAGGATCCCAGGTTCGATTCCCGCCTTGGGTCACTGTCTGTGCGGAGTCTGCATATTCTCCGGGTTTCCTCCGGGTGCTCCAGTTTCCTCCCACAGTCCAAAGATGTGCGGGTTAGGTGGATTGGCCATGCCAAATTGCCCTTAGTGTCCCAAAAATGTTAAGTGGGGGTTACCGGGTTACGGGGATAGGGTAGATACGTGGGCTTCAGCAGGGTGCCCTTTGTAAGGGCCGGTGCAGACTCAATGGGCCGAATGGCCTCCTTCTGCACTGTAAATTCTATGGTTATTAAGACAGATAGATTTTTGGATACCAAGGGAATCTTGGGATATGGGGACAGTGCAAGAAGGTGGACTTGAAATATATGATCAGCTATGGATGATAGAACAGGTTTGAAGGACCGAATGGCCCCATTATTCTTTGACAAAGAGTCACCCAGACTCGAAACGTTAGCTCCCTTCTCTCTCCACAGAAGCTGTCAGACCTGCTGAGATTGTCCAGCATTTAATGTTTTTGTTTCAGATTCCAGCATCCGCAGTAATTGGCTTTATATTGGCCTATTATTCTCCTATTTTCTATGTTCTTATGTCCTCTTTATGTTTGGATTTCCTAAAGCCTTTGATAAGATGCGGCATCTCAGACTCGAGTCAGAAAATATTGATTCAGGTCATAGGCAGCAGAAAGGGTGTCAAACTGACCACAAAACAGAAAGAAAGAGATTTCAGATGGGGGGGTGCAGTTAGTACAGAGGAGAGCAGAGACAAAGACACTAATAAACTTGTAGAATGTAATTTCCAAATGAAATCAACGCAGCTAAGTGTGAGTTAATACATTTTGTAAAAAGAAGACGGAGGACGCTTATTGCTTGGAAAATAAATAAATACATTTGTTCATGTCGGACTATCTCCAGAGGGAACTCCTGTGTCTAAATCGAGTGGAGAAACAGAGGGAGCCGGGGGGGGGGGGGGGGGGGGGGGCACAGACACACAGCTCAATCAGAGTAATGACACTGGTTAATAAGGTCTTAAAATAGCAAGCATAGCACTGGGGTTCATTCTGGAAGGGTAGAGCAGAATTCTGGTAAAGCCACACTTTGAGCACTGTGCATTCTTCTAATCTACATATGATGAAAATGATATAAAGGCATTGGAAAAAAGATTTACAAGGACCAAGTCAGAACTGTGAAGAGATCAGGAGAGACTGGACAGGCTGGAATGTTTTTCTCTCTGAGGGGTAACCTGATGGAGCTTGACAAAATTATTCAATGGGATAGACATGGAGAACATGTTTCCAATTGTAGCCAAGGCCAAGACTAGGGGTCATCAATGTCAGGCAGTGGCTAATGAATCCGGTTGGGAATTCAGGAGAAATCACCTTTCCCCAGAGAGTGGGTAAACTCGCTCCCACAGGGCGTCATTGAGGTGAATAGTGTTGATAGATTTAAGGGGAAACTGGATTAAACACATGAGGGAGAAAGGATTAGAAGGATATTCTGATAGGGTGAGATGTGATTGAGTAAAACAAGGCTCATTACAGCTTAAACATCAGCAGGGCCTGGTTGGGTCCTGTTTGTGTGCTGAAAGTGTTGTGCAATCATGATTGAGGGACTGGTAGAGAGGAGCTTCCAGCCTCCGAGAACCATTCCTACAGTTGATGAAGGTTGTATGGGGGTGGAGTAGGGGTATAGGAACTACCATCGCATGAGTCTGTTGCACTTCATCAGTACCAAGTTTCTCAATGGAGATCTGTTAACTAGAAGGCATCTGAGCTCACGTCAAATAGGTCATTTGCTGAAAGAAAGAATTTCCATTTCCAGAATGCCCCTCGAATCATGCCAATAAAGTACTTTTGGTGTGAAGCCACTATTGCGACATGGGTGAATGCACAGAAAGATTCCACAAGCAGTGATGACAACATGAGCAAATCACCTGGGTTTGTTTTGGGTGTCGGTTTACGGGATAACTATTGGCCAGGAGACTGGGGTGGGTGGATGGAGGAGGGGGGGGAGGGAATTCTTCAGCTCCTGTCCAAAATAGCGGGATTTTTAACGTTGCCCAGTATTGCATCTACTGTCAGCCTGGAGTTTTTACTCAAGTCTCTGAGATGGATCGGAAGCCATGATCTTGGTGATTCGAAGTTGAGACTATTACCCACACAGCCACAACTGACACTCAAGAAGGAAAATCAATGCACTGATACATTTATTTTTAAATGGGAACTTTGTTGATGTGTTTTAAACAAATGCACAACCCCTTTGCTCAGATTCCAAATTCTCGGCTGATATGAATCCCCGGAGTTAAAGTGGGAGAGACGGGTCTGATCCACGAAGCACTGTCACAGGAAGGTGGAAATCAAAAACAATGGCCCATTGGAAAAAGAAGTCACAACATTAAGATCCAATTTTAATAGTTGTTCCTTAGCATCAGATCCTATTTCAGAGCAAGATTCCCACCATCAGATCCCATTTCAGAGTGGGATTCCCACCATCAGATCCCATTTCAGAGCGAGATTCCCACCATCAGATCCCATTTCACAGAGAGATTCCCACATCAGATCCCATTTCACAGAGAGATTCCCACCATCAGATCCAATTTCAGAGTGGGATTCCCACCATCAGATCCCATTTCAGAGCGAGATTCCCACCATCAGATCCCATTTCACAGAGAGATTCCCACATCAGATCCCATTTCACAGAGAGATTCCCACCATCAGATCCATTTCAGAGTGGGATTCCCACCATCAGATCCCATTTCAGAGCGAGATTCCCACCATCAGATCCCATTTCAGAGCGAGATTCCCACCATCAGATCCCATTTCAGAGCGAGATTCCCACCATCAGATCCCATTTCAGAGCGAGATTCCCACCATCAGATCCCATTTCAGAGCGAGATTCCCACCATCAGATCCCATTTCAGAGCGAGATTCCCACCATCAGATCCCATTTCAGAGCGAGATTCCCACCATCAGATCCCATTTCAGAGCGAGATTCCCACCATCAGATCCCATTTCAGAGCAAGATTCCCACCATCAGATCCTATTTCAGAGCGAGATTCCCACCATCAGATCCCATTTCAGAGCGAGATACCCACCATCAGATCCCATTTTACAGAGAGATTCCCACATCAGATCCCATTTCACAGAAAGATTCCCACCATCAGATCCATTTTAGAGTGGGATTCCCACCATCAGATCCCATTTCAGAGCGAGATTCCCACCATCAGATCCCATTTCAGAGCGAGATTCCCACCATCAGATCCCATTTCAGAGTGAGATTCCCACCATCAGATCCCATTTCAGAGTGAGATTCTCACCGTCAGGACACATTTCGGAGCGAGATTCCCACCATCAGATCTCATTTCCGAGCGAGATTCTCACCGTCAGGACACATTTCGGATCGAGATTCCCACCATCAGGACACATTTCGGAGTGGGTTTCTCAGTAGTAGGGCTTCCCTTGCAGTTGGAGCCCCATTTATAGACCTTGTAATGGAGATGAAATCCCGTTTATGTGACCCATTTAAATGAGGTTTCTTCCGCCGTGTCCAGTGCCAGAACCTGATTTGACTATGACCCTTTGACTATGACCCTTGGGGGGCAACAAATGTAAAGGACATTGGCACTCAAAGTGTTTGGTGCCATTTCCACACATCCAATGGTTAGAAACCAAACAATGATATTATCAAGGTATTGCCCAAATGCAGCAAGACCTGGACAATATCCAGGCTCAGGCTGATAAGTGGCAAGTTACATTCACGCCACAAGTGCCAGGCAATGACCATCTCCAACAAGAGAGAATCTAACCATCGTTCCTTGACATTCAATGGCATTACCATCCCTGAATGCCCATTATCAACATCCTTGGGGGTTATCATTGATCTGAAATTAATTGAACTAGCCATATAAAGATTGTGGCTACCAGAACAGGTCAGAGGCTGAGGGTCCTGTAACGAAAGAGAAAATGCTGGAAAATCTCAGCAGGTCTGGCAGCATCTGTAGGGAGAGAAGAGCTAACGTTTCGAGTCCGATGACTCTTTGTCAAAACTAATAGTCAGAGAATCTGGGGAATATTTATACTGTGGAGTGCGAATGAAAGATGAGTCATAGTCACAGAAGCCCAGGGAAACCGGGTGCTAATGGCCACAGAAACCAAGGGGAAAGAGTGTTAATGGCAGTCCCCAGAGAGAACAAAAGATGTGAAAGGTCAAACAGCAGAGAAACCAACATCAGAGGGTAAACTGACAGATGGAGATATGGGGGGAGGGGAAGGGGGAAGCAAAGGGGAGAAGGGGTAAGGAAAGCTGGGGAGGGTTAAATATATATAAAGAAAGACAAAAAAGAAGAAAATGGTAAAAGAGAGTTCAAATGAAATGGGATGAAATTAAATGGGTCGAGGTGGGGCTGATCATCTGAAGTTGTTGAATTCGATGTTGAGACCGGAAGGCTGTAGTGTGCCTAACCGGAAGATGAGATGTTGTTTCTCCAGTTTGCGTTGAGAATCCGGTGATGAAAATCCACTTCCTGACCCCCCCCAAAGCCTGTCCACCATCTCCAATAAGAAGTCTTACAACACCAGGTTAAAGTCCAACAGGTTTGTTTCAAACACGAGCTTTCGGAGCACTGCTCCTTCCTCGGGTGAAAGGAAGCAGTGCTCCGAAAGCTTTTGTTCAAAACAAACCTGTTGGACTTTAACCTGGTGTTGTAAGACTTCTTATTGTGCTCATCCCAGTCCAACGCCGGCATCTCCACATCATGGCCACCAGCTACAAGGCACAAGTCAGGAGCTTGCTATGCACAAACTGTGTTTCCTACATTACAGGAAGTAAAAAGAAAACTTGCGTTTATATTGGGCCTTATAGAATCTCAGCTGGCTTCTCCTTCGGTGGGATCCTTCACTCCGCCGGCAGCACACTCACGCCCATGGATTTACCGACGGCGTGGGTGTGCCCACAATGGGAAACCCCATTGGCCGGCTGCCGGGACGGAGGATCCTGCAGCCGGGGTTGGGGGGGGGGGGGGGGGGAACCGCACCAGAAAACGGATGCGGCGGGACGGAGAATCCCACCCTCGGTATTTCAATGCGCTTCACAGTCGATGAAATGCTTTGGAACTGCACTTCAAAAGAGGGATTTTCCAGACTTTCCCGCCACCGGGATCTTCCGGTCTCGTCAAAGGTGACCCTGGGCAACATGTCCCCTGGCGGTGAGATGGGCGAGCCATGCAAAACAGCGTCAATAACAGCAGGACCAGAGGGTCTCACCGGCAGCCAATGGCGAGCCGGCTCCGCTACCAGGGAGCATGCCGCAAGAGGGCTGGAAGATTCCACCCCTTAGATAATTCATTGGCTAGAAAGCTGGTTGGGACACCCTGAAGCAATGAAAGGTGCTATATAAATGTAAATGTTTTTCCTCTGTCTAGCCTCAGCCAAAATAGCCTTGGTCAAACCAGAGGCAGGATTCATATTCCTACAAGCGTACGGATCTGAGCTTGGGGTCTGATTGCTCTCCATGTCCAACACTGGGGGGATAGAAATGGAGGACCCCCAGGACCCCAACCACAACAGGAGAACAACCACCCCACCCATTCCTCTCTCCCAAACCCTGGCCTCCAGGCGACCAAAAGGGACAGAGTCATGTGGGGGGCGGGGTGGGGAGCGGGGGGGGAGAAAATACTGAGACAAGTAAGACAGACCAAGTTAAGAGAAGAAAGAAAAGGGGATTGAAATCCACAGTATTGCAGCCCCGTGGGCGTTTTGTTACCTGTGTGGTCGGTAACATGTGCTACTCAATCCTTGGCTAATGAAGAGGTTTTCTGAATCTCGATGAAGAAGACTCAAACTCATCCAGTCGTAACAAAAGGTTTATTGAGTAACTATAACAACAATTGCATGAGTTCTTTACTTTAACTTTGATACTAGTGATAAGGTTAACAAGATCTAGCTACAGTAACAATACGTAACTCCATTAGCCATCTGAACTACTCTGCTATTGCCCTGGTCACAGTGCACCCCCGAGAGAGCGAGAGACCCAATGTGGCTGCCTTTTATACCCCTGTTGGTCCCGCCCTCTAGTGATCATGTGGTGCTACTGATTAACCCCTTGTGTACATGCACATATAGAGATCAGTCCAGTGGTCAACTGAAATCTTGGTGGCTCTGTGAACTGAGACATATTTTACCCTGAAAATGTACATTGTTCATAAAATTTGTCGAAGTTATTTGCAGAACATTACAAATTGAATATTATAGGAAGCGGAATAGAATTCCACTATTCTCAACACAGCAGGTTCCCACTCGGAGTTGAGCAGATTATGGTTAATATTCTGGCTGGAGGTTTTTCTGGTGTTTTCATCCGTTGATTCCTCGCCTCCCATCGCCCTTCCCCTCACAGTCCTGTCATTGGTCACCCAAACCCGCTGCATCATGTTGGCCACCTGTCTCACGGCAGAATTTACTTACTGGCCTTTCATTGGATGATTCAGGACTATTGTTCAGTCGATTTTCTCCCACACTTTTACAACTAATAAATGAAAACGTTGAAAGAAAATGGAAAGAGCAGGGCAATTTTTTTAATGCCCCAGTGATTTTTCTCCAGTGGGGTTCCTCATTGCAGCCTTTCCTCATTTCGGGAGACTCCTGGCCTGTCCTGAAGGATTGGCAACTCTAATCGCCCCCCCCCCCCCCCCCCCCCCCCCGCCACAGTTTGGTTCTGTTGGTGTAAACATTGCAGAGCTCTGTCTGCTCATTGATACTGGAGAGGTTTCATTCCTGAAACTTTACTTTTAACAGTCTAGTATTGATTATAATCATAGATTACAGGTGAGGCTGCCGGGACTTTTACTGCTGAAATGTGTGTGTGTGTGTGTATGTGTGAGAATGTATGTCAGTGAATGTGTGAGTATGTTTGTGTGTGTGAGTGTGTGAGTATGTTTGTATGTGTGAGTGTGTGAGTATGTTTGTATGTGTGAGAATGTGTGTCAGTGAATGTGTGTGTTTGTGTGAGTATGTTTGTGTGTGTGAGTGTGTGTGTATGTTTGTATGTGTGAGAATGTGTGTCAGTGAATGTGTGTGTTTATGAGAATGTGTGAGAGTGTGTATTTGGATTGGATTGGATTGGATTTGTCCATTGTCACGTTTACCGAGGTACAATGAAAAGTATTTTTCTGCGAGCAGCTCAACAGATCATTAAGTACATGGGAAGAAAAGGGAATAAAAGAAAATACATAATAGGGCAACACAAGGTATACAATGTAACTACATAGACACCGGCATCGGGTGAAGCAGACAGGGTGTAGTGTTAATGAGGTCAGTCCATAAGAGGGTCATTTAGGAGTCTGGTGACAGTGGGGAAGAAGCTATTTTTGAGTCTGTTCGTGCGTGTTCTCAGACTCCTGTATCTCCTGCCCGATGGAAGAAGTTGGAAGAGTGAGTAGGCCGGGTGGGAGGGGTCTTTGATTATGCTGCCCGCTTCCCCAGGCAGCGGGAGGTGTAGATGGAGTCAATGGAAGGGAGGCAGGTTTGTGTGATGGACTGGGCGGTATTCACAACTCTCTGAAGTTTCTTGCGGTCCTGGGCCGAGCAGTTGCCATACCAGGCTGTGATGCAGCCCGCTTTCTACGGTGCATCTGTAAAAGTTGGTAAGGGTTAATGTGGACATGCTGAATTTCCTTAGTTTCCTGAGGAAGTATAGGCGTTGTTGTACTTTCTTGGTGGTAGCATCGACGTGGGTGGACCAGGATAGATTTTTTGAGATGTGCAGCCCTAGGAATTTGAAACTGCTAACCATCTCCACCTCAGCCCCGTTGATGCTGACAGGGGTGTGTACAGTACTTTGCTTCCTGAAGTCAATGACCAGCTCTTTAGCTTTGCTGGCATTGTGGGAGAGATTGTTGTCGCTGCACCACTCCACTAGGTTCTCTATCTCCCTCCTGTATTCTGACTCGTCGTTATTCGGGATCTGGCCCACTATGGTCGTATCGTCAGCAAACTTGGAGATGGAGTTGGAACCAAGTTTTGCCACGCAGTTGTGTGTGTACAGGGAGTAGAGTAGGGGGCTAAGTACGCAGCCTTGTGGGGCCCCGGTGGTGAGGATTATCGTGGAGGAGGTGTTGTTGTTCATTCTTACCAGTTCATTCTTATAATTACTAGGGGTCACGAGTTCAAGGTGAGAGGGTGAGAGGGGAAAGGTTTAAGGGAGATATGCGTGGAAAGTTCTTTACGCAGGGGGTGGTGGGTGCCTGGAACGCATTGCCGGCGGAGGTGTAGAGGTGGGCATAATAGCGTCATTTAAGATGTATCTAGACAGATACATGAATGGGCAGGGAGCAGAGAGATACAGATCCTTAGAACATAGGCGACAGTTTTAGATAGAGGATCTGGATCCGCGCAGGCTTGGAGGGCCGAAGGGCCTGATCCTGTGCTGTAATTTTTCTTTAGAACATAGAACAGTACAGCACAGAACAGGCCCTTCGGCCCTCGATGTTGTGCCGAGCAATGATCACCCTACTTAAACCCACGTAACCCGTATACCCGTAACCCAACAATCCCCCCATTAACCTTACACTACGGGCAATTTAGCATGGCCAATCCACCTAACCTGCACATCTTTGGACTGTGGGAGGAAACCGGAGCACCCGGAGGAAACCCACGCACACACGGGGAGGACGTGCAGACTCCACACAGACAGTGATCCAGCCGGGAATCGAACCTGGGACCCTGGAGCTGTGAAGCATTGATGCTAACCACCATGCTACCGTGAGGCCTTTGTTCTTCTTTGTTCTACTGATTGTGGTCTGTTGGTCAGAAAGTCGAGGATCCAGTTGTAGAGGGAGGAGCCAAGTCTGAGGTTTTGGAGATTTGATATGAGCTTGGCTGGGATTATGGTGTTGAAGGCAGAGCTGTAGTCAATAAATAGGAGTCTGATGTAGGAGTCCTTGTTGTCGAGATGCTCTAGGGATGAGTGTAGGGCCAGGGAAATGGTGTCTGCTGTGGACCGGTTGCGACAGTCTGCGAATTGCAAAGGATCAAGGCGTTCTGGGAATATGGAGGTGATGCGCTTCATGAAATGAAAAAAATTGTTTATTGTCACAAGTAGGCTTCAATTAAGTTACTGTGAAAAGCCCCTAGTCACCACATTCCGGCGCCTGTTCAGGAAGGCTGGTACGGGAATTGAACCGTGCTGCTGGCCTGCCTCGGTCTGCTTTCAAAGGCAGCGATTTAGCCCTGTGCTAAACCAGCCCCTGACATTGACACCTGGGGGCTTTCGATCCCCTGGGAGACCCCACGAGTGCTGTTATGTCTGGTCCCCTTTTAAGGGAACCAGTGCTGAATGGCGCTCGCCCAAGGCCATGATCAACCTCTCGAAGCATTTCATTACGACTGAAGTCAGGGCCACCGGACGATAGTCATTGAGGCACGTTGCCTGGTTCTTCTTTGGCACCGGTATGATAGTGGTCTTCTTGAAGCAGGTGGGGACTTCGGAGTGGAGCAGGGACACGTTAAAGATGTCCGCGAACACCTCTGCCAGCTCTTCCGCACAGGCTCTTGTTGAAGTCTCCGGCCACGATGAATAAGGCCTCCGGGTGTTCTGTTTCGTAGTTGTTTATGACTGTGTACAGTTCATCCAGCGCTTTTCTCACTTCTGCCTAGGGTGGGATGTAGACCACTGTGATAATGGCTGAAGTGAACTCACGTGGAAGATAGTATGGGCGGCACTTCACGGTCAGGTATTCCAGGTCCAGGGAGCAGTAGGTCGCCAGGGTCGCCACATCCAAGCACCAGGAGAAATTGATGACGCCGTGCAATCCGTCCATTGAATTGAGAAGCCTTCAGGTTGTATGGCACAGTCCAGTGAGGCGGGGGTGAGCCATGTCTCTGTGAAACAGAGCACACAGCAGTCTCTTACTTCCCTCTGAGAGGTAAGTCTGGCGTTAAGTTCATCCAGTTTGTTTTCAATCGCTTGGACGTTTGCCAGGAGTATGCTGGGGAGAGGGGTCTTGAAACCACATTGCTTCAGTCTAACCTGCAGCCGCTGCGTTTCCCTCGCTTTCTCGGTCGGCGGCTGCTGCTGGATGATCCTGGGATCCGATGGGGGAAGTCGGACCTTGTGGAAGGTGGTTGTGTCTGCTGGGGTCCAGGGTGCTGGCGGGGACCAGTGTGTGTGTTTGTGTGTGTGAGAATGTGTGTGTTTGTGAGAATGTGTGTGAGTGTGTGCCTAAGAGTGTTCGTGTGTCTAAGTGAGTTTGAGTGTGTGCATGTGTATGTGTGAGAATGTGCCTGAGTGTGAGAGAGTGTGTTTATGTGAATGTTTGTGAGTGTGAGAGTGTGTTTATGTGAATGTTTGTGAGTGTGTGTGTTTATGTGAATGTTTGTGAGTGTGAGAGAGTGTGTTTGTGTGAATGTTTGTGAGTGTGAGAGAGTGTGTTTATGTGAATGTTTGTGAGTGTGAGAGAGTGTGTTTATGTGAATGTTTGTGAGTGTGAGAGAGTGTGTTTATGTGAATGTTTGTGAGAGTGTGTTTATGTGAATGTTTGTGAGTGTAAGTGAGTGTGTTTATGTGAATGTTTGAGTGTGAGAGTGTGTTTATGTGAATGTTTGTGAGTGTAAGTGAGTGTGTTTATGTGAATGTTTGTGAGTGTGAGTGAATGTGTTTATGTGAATGTTTGAGTGAGAGAGTGTGTTTGTGTGAATGTGTGTGTGTGAGAGTGTGTTTATGTGAATGTTTGTGAGTGTGAGAGAGTGTGTTTATGTGAATATTTGTGAGAGTGTGTTTATGTGAATGTTTGTGAGTGTGAGAGAGTGTGTTTATGTGAATGTTTGTGAGTGTGAGAGAGTGTGTTTATGTGAATGTTTGTGAGTGTGAGAGTGTGTTTATGTGAATGTTTGTGAGTGTGAGAGAGTGTGTTTATGTGAATGTTTGTGAGTGTGAGAGAGTGTGTTTATGTGAATGTTTGTGAGTGTGAGAGAGTGTGTTTATGTGAATGTTTGTGAGTGTGAGAGTGTGTTTATGTGAATGTTTGTGAGTGTGAGAGTGTGTTTATGTGAATGTTTGTGAGTGTAAGTGAGTGTGTTTGAGTGTTTGTGTCTCTGTGCATGTGTGAGACAAGAAGGGAGAACCACTTGGATCGTCACGACAGGGAAAGGAGCTTAAATATCCATCAGCAGTTGCCCTGGCAACTGCATTAAGCAAATCGATGTAGGTGGTGTCATTGAGATGGGAGGGCATGCTCCCTGTCTGCCACGCACACTGACAGCGCAGCTGTCTCAATGTGCAGCACAGGGAGACCTGGCGAGATCACACAGCCTCAGGTCAAACTCCTGGAGCACTTGGCAGCTCCCGGCTGACCGGTTAGAAGGAGCTACCCCCCTCGCCCCAGGAACTTTGATCTGGCTCCCTACTTGTTCCCATCTCCTCCTTCCTCACCCCCTCCCAGCGGATTTAATTGCTGCGGCCAAGGTCCAGGGAGGGGGAGGAAGGGGAGGCAAGAGGGGAAAGTCCGTTGTGTTCTTTGCAGCCTGCGTTCGATGGTCCCCTTCACTCTCCTCGGCAAATGTTACCCCTCATTTTTGGAGAGTGGGACGAGGGCTCGGGGTGAAGGTGAGCGGGGGCCTGTCGTCGTGGCGCTGGATGGAAGACGGAATGGTCGCACCACACCATGGAATTCGATGGACTTGAGATGATAGCAGTGCTCGTGGTGTTTGCCCTGTTTGTCAAAGTACTGGAGCAATTTGGAATGTTTGAACCTGTGGTCATTGAAGGAGGTAAAGCAATTTATTTTCAACAAACCCCATTCTATTTCCCGCTCAGAAATGGCTCCAGGTTTAGACCAGGAAGTGAATATTGAGGATAATCCTCTGGGAACAGCGACAGCAAATCCTCTGTGTTTACTGTTTTGTCTGTTTCAGAAAGACAAGCGATTCTTTATTTGTCTGCTTTAGCGAGACTTTGAACTTCGCTAACTGGTAAAATATCCTGCTGCAATAATCTCTGATGGGATTTGCTAATTAAATGCAGAATAAGTTGTGGGGAGAGGAATTATTTGTGAAAGACAAATTGGAATAGAAACACAGGCACTGTTTTCTCACAAAGGCACTGAGGGACACTAACGAGAAATTAGCAACGTGCTTTTCCTTCGGTTTAGCGACTGTGCGCCCCTGCCTGACAATTTTATTACTTTCCAATAAGCTTATCTTTCACCTCATTGGGAAAAGAAAGGATCTCACTTTCAGTCAAATGTTGCCTAAGCCTGAATTTCTTGACCTGCAGCAAGGGTGTTAGAAGATATGGATAATAAAGAGCCCTCTGTATTACATCGATTGTGGGTCCTCTCATATTCTAAAGTTGTCGAAAACTCGAGGTCGTTAACGTAAGACGGTAGCAAATATATCCAATAAGTAGTTCAGGAATAAAATTCTTTGCGAACATGGAACTTGTGACCACAGGGAATAATTGTGGTGAATAGTATAGATGCAGTTAAGGGGAAGTTGAATAAGCACATGATGGAGAAAGGGATAGAAGGTTATTCCGATAGGGTGAGCTAGATTCTAAACACCAGCATAGATGAGTTGGGCCAAATGGCCTGTTTCTGCATTGCATCTTCCATGTGATATAGTTACAGTGACCTCAGTTGGTACAGGGGAAGGGAGTGTGCTTACACTGTGCATCAAGCCTCTACCTGTCTCACACAACACACTTCTGAGTTCAGTGACTGTGGTTATGTCTGAAAATGCATCTTAAGAAAGCTTTTTGATGCTTCAATGGGGAATTGCTGTTATTAATTTCAGCTTGGATATTGTCTGACTTTTCACAACATCAAAGATGGCAGACAACAGCTGCAATCTCAGTGCCCCAGAGATTTAAAAGGAGTATTACACCAACATACGCATTTCCATCAAATCACCGCTGTTCAATAAGTTTATTTTACCCTTGTCTCCCAGAGAGGGAGCTTGACTCAAGGGTGATGTGTGATACAGAGACCCAAACTAATACTTTGGAGACAAGAATTCTCCCATCGTGGAATTGAAACTCAATGAACACTTTCTGGAAAATAAACTACTGTCTGAAATGGTGACCATGACAATTATTAATGATTGATGTACAGGTCTATCTGCTTCACTGATCTCCTTCAGTGAAGGAAACCGATTGCCCTTACGCAGTCTGGCCTCCATGTGACTCCAGACTTACGGCAATATGGTTGATTCTTAACTGCCCTGTGAAATGGCCGAGGAAACCACTCAGGTCAAGGGCAACTAGGGATGGTTGACTCAGTCAGCGACGCACAGATCCCATCAAAGAATAAAGAAACCCTGGGATATAAACACATTGGACTTGATTCTCCATCCCGCCAGGCATGTTTCCCAGTGCGGAGCGTGCATGTTGCAGCGGGATTCTCCATCCCGCCAGACATGTTTCCCAGTGCGGAGCGTGCGCGTTGGCAGCGGGATTCTCCATCCCGCCAGACATGTTTCCCAGTGCGGAGCGTGCATGTTGCAGCGGGATTCTCCATCCCGCCAGACATGTTTCCCAGTGCGGAGCGTGCGCGTTGGCAGCGGGATTCTCCATCCCGCCAGACATGTTTCCCAGTGCGGAGCGTGCATGTTGCAGTGGGATTCTCCATCCCGCCAGACATGTTTCCCAGTGCGGAGCGTGCATGTTGCAGCGGGATTCTCCATCCCGCCAGACATGTTTCCCAGTGCGGAGCGTGCACGTTGCAGCGGGATTCTCCATCCCGCCAGACATGTTTCCCAGTGCGGAGCGTGCACGTTGCAGCGGGATTCTCCATCTCGCCAGACATGTTTCCCAGTGCGGAGCGTGCACGTTGCAGCGGGATTCTCCATCCCGGCAGACATGTTTCCCAGTGCAGAGCGTGCGCATCGGCAGTGGGATTCTCCATCCCGCCAGACATGTTTCCCAGTGCAGAGCGTGCACATTGGCAGCGGGATTCTCCATCCCGCCAGACATGTTTCCCAGTGCGGAGCGTGCACGTTGCAGCGGGATTCTCCATCCCGCCAGACATGTTTCCCAGTGCGGAGCGTGCGCATTGCAGCGGGATTCTCCATCCCGGCAGACATGTTTCCCAGTGCGGAGCGTGCACGTTGCAGCGGGATTCTCCATCCTGGCAGACATGTTTCCCAGTGCGGAGCGTGCATGTTGCAGCGGGATTCTCCATCCCGCCAGACATGTTTCCCAGTGCGGAGCGTGCACGTTGCAGCGGGATTCTCCATCCTGGCAGACATGTTTCCCAGTGCGGAGCGTGCACGTTGCAGCGGGATTCTCCATCCCGCCAGACATGTTTCCCAGTGTGGAGCGTGCATGTTGCAGTGGGATTCTCCATCCTGGCAGACATGTTTCCCAGTGCGGAGCGTGCATGTTGCAGCGGGATTCTCCATCCCGCCAGACATGTTTCCCAGTGCGGAGCGTGCACGTTGCAGCGGGATTCTCCATCCTGGCAGCCAGCCAATGGGGTTTCCCATTCTTGCCCACCCCACGCCGTCGGGAAACCCGTGGGTGTGAGTGCGCTGCCGGCGAAACGGAGGATCACACAAACGGAGAATCCAGCCCCATAACTCCCACTGGGGGAGGTGTTCCACGCACACTGGCCTGGATTCTCCAATTTTGCGGCTATGTCCGGATGAAGCGTCTGGCCTTACAACCAAAATGCCAGCGGTGCCTCCGCACCGATGCCCCACCCGGTGGGGGGCCAGCAGCTGCTCCACGTAATGCCCCCGGCTTTATCTGCAGATTCGGATGGAGAATGGCCGGATCCGTGGCCACGCATGTGCACGGTGGGAACCTGCAGTGGCCGCACCGTACAACATGGAGCTGGCCGGGCGAGGACCCGGCCTGATAGCTCAGCTAGTACCCCTCGTAACCTTCACCACCCCAGGACACCCCCCCCCCCCCCCCCCCCCCCCACCAGTTTCCCAAGTCCTGCCGAAGTCCCCCAGGCCAGCCGTTTTTGAGGGGCCGGGGCATCCGGAAAACGGTGCCGACCCCGACTTCAGCGTAAGAACGGATTCTCCGGCCAATCGCCAAGCGCGATTCCGGCATCGGCAATTGGAGAATTCCAGCCATTGATTCTCACTGGGGTAAGGGTCCCACACACACTGACTCTCACTGGGGTACGGGTCCCACACACACTGACTCTCACTGGGGTACGGGTCCCACACACACACTGACTCTCACTGGGGTACGGGTCCCACACACACTGACTCTCACTGGGGTACGGGTCCCACACACACTGACTCTCACTGGGGTACGGGTCCCACACACACTGACTCTCACTGGGGTACGGCTCCCACACACACTGACTCTCACTGGGGTACGGGTCCCACACACACTGACTCTCACTGGGGTATGGGTCCCACACACACTGACTCTCACTGGGGTATGGGTCCCACACACACTGACTCTCACTGGGGTACAGTTCCACACACACTGACTCTCACTGGGGTACGGGTCCCACACACACTGACTCTCACTGGGGTACAGGCCCCACACACACTGACTCTCACTGGGATACAGGTCCCACAAACACTGACTCTCACTGGGGTGCGGGTCCCACACACACTGACTCTCACTGGGGTACGGGTCCCACACACACTGACTCTCACTGGGGTACGGGTCCCACACACACTGACTCTCTCTGGGATACGGGTCCCACACACACTGACTCTCACTAGGGTACAGGTCCCACGCACACAGACTCTCACTGGGGTACGGGTCCCACACACACTGACTCTCACTGGGATACAGGTCCCACAAACACTGACTCTCACTGGGGTGCGGGTCCCACACACACTGACTCTCACTGGGGTATGGGTCCCACCCAGGGTCCCATCCACTGACTCTCACTGGGGTACGGGTTCCACACACACTGACTCTCACTGGGGTCTGGGTCCCACACACACTGACTCTCACTGGGGTCTGGGTCCCACACACACTGACTCTCACTGGGGTACGTGTCCCACACACACTGACTCTCACTGGGGTACGGGTCCCACACGCACTGACTCTCACTGGGGGATGGGTTCCACACACACTGACTCTCACTGGGGTACGGGTCCCACACACACTGACTCTCTCTGGGATACGGGTCCCACACACACTGACTCTCACTAGGGTACAGGTCCCACGCACACAGACTCTCACTGGGGTACGGATCCCACACACACTGACTCTCACTGGGGTATGGGTCCCTCACACACTGACTCTCACTGGGGTATGGGTCCCACACACTGACTCTCACTGGGGTACGGGTCCCACACACACTGACTCTCACTGGGGTACGGGTCCCACACACACTGACTCTCACTGGGGTGCGGGTCCCACAAACACTGACTCTCACTGGGGTACGGGTCCTACACACACTGACTCCCACTGGGGTATGGGTCCCACACAAACTGACTCTCACTGGGGTACAGTTCCACACATACTGACTCTCACTGGGGTACGGGTCCCACACACACTGACTCTCACTAGGGTACGGGTCCCACACACACTGACTCTCACTGGGGTACGGGTCCCACACATACTGATTCTCACTGGGGTCCCACACACACTGACTCTCACTAGGGTACGGGTCCCACACACACTGACTCTCACTGGGGTACGGGTCCCACACACACTGACTCTCACTGGGGTACAGGTCCCACACACACTGACTCTCACTGGGGTATGGGTCCCACACACACTGACTCTCACTGGGGTCCCACACACACTGACTCTCACTGGGGCCTGGGTCCCACACACACTGACTCTCACTGGGGTCTGGGTCCCACACACACTGACTCTCACTGGGGTACGGGTCCCACACACACTGACTCTCACTGGGGTACGGGTCCCACACGCACTGACTCTCACTGGGGGATGGGTTCCACACACACTGACTCTCACTGGGGTACGGGTCCCACACACACTGACTCTCTCTGGGATACGGGTCCCACACACACTGACTCTCACTAGGGTACAGGTCCCACGCACACAGACTCTCACTGGGGTACGGTCCCACACACACTGACTCTCACTGGGGTAAGGGTCCCTCACACACTGACTCTCACTGGGGTATGGGTCCCACACACACTGACTCTCACTGGGGTACGGGTCCCACACACACTGACTCTCACTGGGGTACGGGTCCCACACTCACTGACTCTCACTTGGGTACGGGTCCCACACACACTGACTCTCACTGGGGTACGGGTCCTACACACACTGACTCTCACTGGGGTATGGGTCCCACACACACTGACTCTCACTGGGGTACAGTTCCACACATACTGACTCTCACTGGGGTACGGGTCCCACACACACTGACTCTCACTAGGGTACAGGTCCCACACACACTGACTCTCACTGGGGTACAGTTCCACACACACTGACTCTCACTGGGGTACGGGTCCCACACACACTGACTCTCACTGGGGTACGGGTCCCACACACACTGACTCTCACTGGGGTACGGGTCCCACACACACTGACTCTCACTGGGGTACGGGTCCCACACACACTGACTCTCACTGGGGTTCCACACACACTGACTCTCACTGGGGTACGGGTCCCACACACACTGACTCTCACTGGGGTCTGGGTCCCACACACACTGACTCTCACTGGGGTACGGGTCCCACACACACTGACTCTCACTGGGGTTCCACACACACTGACTCTCACTGGGGTACGGGTCCCACACACACTGACTCTCACTGGGGTCTGGGTCCCACACACACTGACTCTCACTGGGGTACGGGTCCCACACACACTGACTCTCACTGGGGTCCCACACACACTGACTCTCACTGGGGTACGGGTCCCACACACACTGACTCTCACTGGGGTACGGGTCCCACACACACTGACTCTCACTGGGGTACGGGTCCCACACACACTGACTCTCACTGGGGTAGGGGTCCCACACACACTGACTCTCACTGGGGTACGGGTCCCACACACACTGACTCTCACTGGGGCCTGGGTCCCACACACACTGACTCTCACTGGGGTAGGGGTCCCACACACACTGACTCTCACTGGGGTACGGGTCCCACACACACTGACTCTCACTGGGGCCTGGGTCCCACACACACTGACTCTCACTGGGGTACAGACCCACACACACTGACTCTCACTGGGGTACAGACCCACACACACTGACTCTCCCTGGGGCCTGGGTCCCACACACACTGATGTTTACGACAACGTCCACACTTAGCCTCAGGATCAGAGAATTCCGCCCAGTGACTGTCACTGGGTTACGGGTTCCACACACAGTGGATTCTCCAATAATGGGGGTATGTCCATACGCCAGCAAAATAACACTCGCGTTTCACTCTGGACTTTCCTTAAGAAGTGGTTCTCCGGAATGCTCCTCGGTGTTCCAGCTGCGGATAAGGGACCCCGCACTTCCGGTCGGTTGTCCGCGCATGCGCACAGCGGCGGCCTGCAGTGGCCGTCCCGCGGGACATGGCGGATTCAGCACCAAATATATAGCCCCCCCCCCGCCCCGTGCGGCCGAGGACTGTGCCCGCAGCCGCCACCCAATGGCCAATAGGTGGTTGGAACCGTCTGGAACTCAGCCAGCTACACATGGAAAATCGTGGGGGGAGCCCCTGTTAATGGCTCCCTACCCACGCCGCGTAGTTTGCGCTCACCTGATTCTCGGGCGATTCTCCAGGGTTCGGAGAATCGCAGAAGCTTCACCGGTCCGAATTTCCGGTTCGACAACCATTCTCCTCCCACGCGCTGAACGCATATTCGGCACAGAGCCTCGGAGAATCCACCCCAGTGACTCTCACTGGGCAACGGGTGCCACAGACACTGACGCTCACTGGGGTGTGGGAGTTTGATGGGGACAGTGTAGAGGGAGCTTTACTCTGTATCTAACCCCGTGCTGTACCTGTCCTGGGAGTGTTTGATGGGGACAGTGTAGAGGGAGCTTTACTCTGTATCTAACCCCGTGCTGTACCTGTCCTGGGAGTGTTTGATGGGGACAGTGTAGAGGGAGCTTTACTCTGTATCTAACCCCGTGCTGTACCTGTCCTGGGAGTGTTTGATGGGGACAGTGTAGAGGGAGCTTTACTCTGTATCTAACCCCGTGCTGTACCTGTCCTGGGAGTGTTTGATGGGGACAGTGTAGAGGGAGCTTTACTCTGTATCTAACCCCGTGCTGTACCTGTCCTGGGAGTGATTGATGGGGACAGTGTAGAGGGAGCTTTACTCTGTCTCTAACCCCGTGCTGTACCTGTCCTGGGAGTGTTTGATGGAGACAGTGCAGAGGGAGCTTTACTCTGTATCTAACCCCGTGCTGTACCTGTCCTGGGAGTGTTTGATGGGGACAGTGTAGAGGGAGCTTTACTCTGTATCTAACCCCGTGCTGTACCTGTCCTGGGAGTGTTTGATGGGGACAGTGCAGCAGGAGCTTTACTCTGTATCTAACCCCGTGCTGTACCTGTCCTGGGAGTGTTTGATGGGGACAGTGTAGAGGGAGCTTTACTCTGTATCTAACCCCGTGCTGTACCTGTCCTGGGGAGTGATTGATGGGGACAGTGTAGAGGGAGCTTTACTCTGTATCTAACCCCGTGCTGTACCTGTCCTGGGGAGTGATTGATGGGGACAGTGTAGAGGGAGCTTTACTCTGTCTCTAACCCCGTGCTGTACCTGTCCTGGGAGTGTTTGATGGGGACAGTGTAGAGGGAGCTTTACTCTGTCTCTAACCCCGTGCTGTACCTGTCCTGGGAGTGTTTGATGGAGACAGTGCAGAGGGAGCTTTACTCTGTATCTAACCCCGTGCTGTACCTGTCCTGGGAGTGTTTGATGGGGACAGTGCAGCAGGAGCTTTACTCTGTATCTAACCCCGTGCTGTACCTGTCCTGGGAGTGTTTGATGGGGACAGTGTAGAGGGAGCTATACTCTGTATCTAACCCCGTGCTGTACCTGTCCTGGGAATGTTTGATGGGCACAGTGTAGAGGGAGCTTTACTCTGTATCTAACCCCGTGCTGTACCTGTCCTGGGAGTGTTTGATGGGGACAGTGTAGAGGGAGCTTTTCTCTGTATCTAACCCTGTGCTGTACCTGTCCTGGGAGTGTTTGATGGGGACAGTGTAGAGGGAGCTTTACTCTGTATCTACATAGAACATAGAACAGTACAGCACAGAACAGGCCCTTCGGCCCTCGATGTTGTGCCGAGCCATGATCACCCTACTCAAACCCACGTATCCACCCTATACCCGTAACCCAACAACCCCCCCTTAACCTTACTTTTTAGGACACTACGGGCAATTTAGCATCGCCAATCCACCTAACCCGCACATCTTTGGACTGTGGGAGGAAACCGGAGCACTCGGAGGAAACCCACGCACACACGGGGAGGATGTGCAGACTCCACACAGACAGTGACCCAGCCGGGAATCGAACCTGGGACCCTGGAGCTGTGAAGCATTTATGCTAACCACCATGCTACCGTGCTGCCCTGTGCTGTACCTGTCCTGGGAGTGTTTGATGGGGTTTATTTTTCTTCTTGAACCAGCAGAAAAATTGTATCCTCTTTTTTTTCCAGAATTGAACATTTTTAATCTGCTGCTCCTGTGCACACAGACTTAGTGAAGAGATTTCCCTGTTCGCTTCACTGTTCTCAGTCTTGGATGATTAGTCCAAAGCACTGAGCAGTGAGTGGCCTAAGTGATGAAAGCTAAGTGGAGTATGACAGTGTGTTTTCTCCAGTAAAGGTGCCACTTCTGGATCAGAGTATGACAGTCAGGAATCATGATCGTTGTCTTGGGCAATGAACAGTCTAATGATGCTCACAGCAAGGATGATGCAAGGTGCAGTCTCTTCCGCTGGTTGGCTGATTTAAACTGTATCAGTATTTGGTACAACAACTGTCCTTAGTACACATGGAATTGCACAGCACAGAAAGAGGCCAATTTGCCCATCATGACTATGCTATCCCTTTGAAAGAGCTGCCCAATTTCTCCTGCTCCCTTATTCCCTCTGCGCAATTCTATAGATTGATCCTTGTCAAGTATTTTTCTGATTCCCATTTGCGAGTTGACATTGAATCTACTTGCACCAGATTTTCAGGCCATGAGTTTCAGGTCACAGTGACCATCTGTGTATTCCTCCTTTGGTTCTTCTGCTAAACACCTTCACTCAGTGTCCCTCTGGTTGCCCATCGAAACCGCCACTGGGAACAGCCGAGTTGAATCTATCAATAAGCTGCATGATTTTGAATTCCTTTATCAAATCTCCTTGAACCTTCTCAAAGACAACAATCTCCGTTTTGCCAGTCTATCCACATATCCAGTTTAGACAGTGCACTGAATGACTACGGCAATATATATGTATGTCCCCTATTGCTGCCGGGGTGGATGCGGTCAAAATTGTCCCCACTCTCCTTCTGGTCATGTTCCTAAATCCTGCCCAAGACATTCAACCAGTCCTCTCCATGCTCCAGCTCAGCGACAGTGCTCAGAAACAGATTGCTTCTTTATTCATACTTCTCTGGGCGTCGCTGGCTGGCTCAGCATTTATTGTCTACCCGTAGTTGCCCTTGAGAAGGTGATGGTGAGCCGCCTTCTTGAGCCCCGGTTGACCATGTGGTGTAGGTACATCTACAGTGCAGTAAGGGAGTTCCAAGATTATGACCCAGTGACAGTGAAGGAACAACAATATTTTTCTAAATCAGGATGGTGAGTGGTTTGGAGGGGAACTTATAGTTGGCGATGATCCCAGGTATCTGCTGCCTTTGTCCTTCTAGATGGTAATGGTCGTGGATTTGGAAGGTGCTGCCCAAGGAACGTTGGTGAGTTGCTGCAGAGAATCATGGGCGGAATTCTCCAACCCCTGGGTCGGAGAATTGCCGCGGGGTGGGGGCAATTCACGCGATGCCTCTCCGACGCCGGTCCGCCGTTGGCACTGGTGCAGTTGGCGTGGCACCGGTTGGGGGCCACTCCACGTGCCCCCCCCCCAGCGATTCTCCGCACGCGTTGGGCCGAGTAGCCGCCGAGATAGGCCGAGTCCCGCTGGCAACGTTCACGTGTTGTCCTACCCAGCGGGACCTCGGCGTGCATCCTGCGGGGGGGGGGGGGGGGGGGGGGGGGGGGCCTGGTGGGGGGAGGCGGGAATCCGACCCGGGGGGGGGGAGCCTCCACCATGGCCTGGCCGGCGATCGAGGCCTACCGATCGGCGGGCCGGTTCCCCCTGGTGGGGGCCTATTTACTCTGCGCCGGACCCCTGTAGCTCTCTGCCATCTTGCGTCAGGGCCAGCGCGGAGAAGGCAACTTGCGCACATGCACGAGTTCGCGCCGGTCGTAACGTGCATGCGCAAATTCGCGCTGGCCGCAGCGCGCATGCGCAGACCCGCAGTGCCCATTTGACGCCGGTATCGGCAGTTGGAGATGCGTGAGTCGCTCCAGTGCCATGCTGGCCCCCTGTGAGGCACAGGATGGCTGCCCCTGGGGGGCTGTTGACGCCGTCGTAAATCACGCCGGCGTTTACGACGGCGTCAATACTTAGTCTCAGGATCAGAGAATCCCGCCTCTTATAGACGGTGCACACGGCCGCGGCTCTGTGGTGGTGGTGAAGAGAATGAATGTTTACGATGGGATGGAGTACCAATCAAGCGGACTGCTTTATCCTGATTGGTGTTGAGACTCTTGAGTGTTGCTGGAGCTGCAATCATCCAAGCCAGTAGAGAGTATTCCATCAGACATCCGGGGCGGAATTCTCCCGTGTCCGGCGGGGCGGGGGGTCCAGGCGGGACGGAGTGGTGTGAACCACTCTGGTGTCGGCCCGCCCCAAAGGTGCGGAATCCTCCGCACCTTCAGGGGCTAGGCCGGCGCCGGAGTGGTTTGCGCCCCGCCGGCCGGCGTGGAAGGCCTTTGGCGCCGTGCCAGCCGGGGCCGAAGGGACTCCGCCGGTTGGCGAGAGTTTGCGCATGCGTGGGAGCGTCAGCGGCTGCTGATGTCATCCCCGCACATGCGCGGGGGGAGTCACCAACGTGTAGGTCATCGCAGAGGCTGACACGGCTGACGCATAGGAAAAGAGTGCCCTGATGGCACAGGCCCACCCGTGGATCTGTGGGCCCCGATCGCGGACCAGGCCTCCGTGGGGGCACCCCCCGGGGCCAGATCATCCCGCGACCCCCCAGGACCCCGGAGCCCGCCCACGCCGCCAGGTCCCGCTGGTAAGGGACCTAGTCTGATCTGCTCCGGCGAGATTGGCAAAGAACCAGCGAGACATCAGCCCATCGCGGGCCGGAGAATCGCCGGGGGGGGGGGGGGGGGGGGGTGTGCTTCGTGCACTTGCCGACCAGTGCGGCGCATTTCCCGCCCCCGCCGAATCTCCGGTGACGGAGAATTTGGCAGGGGGCGGGGGTGGGATTCACGCCACCCCCTGCTGATTCTCCGACCCGGCGGGGGGGTCGGAGATTCCGGCCCAAGGTTTGTGCCTTGTAGATGGTGGACAGGATTTAGGGGGGTCAGGAGGTGAGTTATTCTCTACAGGATTCCCAATCTCTGACCTGCTCTGGCAGCCACATTGTTTATATGGCTGGGTCCAGTTCAGTTTCTGGCAAATGGATGTTGACGCTGGGGAACTAGCAATAGCCTCAACTCTCCCTATTTCTGCAGCCACCTCTGCTGCTACAACTCTCTGAGATCTCTACAATCCCCTAGTGTATTCCTGACTTTCTTTGTTCCACCATTGGTGGCCGTACCTTCAGCTGCCTTAGGATTAAGTTTGGGAATTCCTTCCCTAAACATCTCTACCTCTCTTTCTTCCTTAATACCCACCTCTTTTTAAAAAAAATAAATTTAGAGTACCCAATTCATTTTTTCCAATTAAGGGGCAATTTAGCGTGGCCAATTCACCTACTCTGCACATCTTTGGGTTGTGGGGGCGAAACCCACGCAGACACGGGGAGAACGTGCAAACTCCACACGGACAGTGACCCAGGGCCGGGATCGAACCTGGGACCTCGGCGCCGTGAGGCAGCAATGCTAACCCACTGCGCCATCGTGCTGCCCAATACCCACCTCTTTGACCAACCCATCCGAATTTCTCCTTTTGAGGCTCAGAGTCAAATTGTGTTTGATCATCACTCCTGTGAGGTATCTATAAAAATACCGTTTGTATAAATTCTCTTCCCTCCACCACCGGAATCTGCCCTCCTGTCCCTCCTCCTCCTACCCAGCCGTGTGTGTAAGCAATAACTGCTGGGTCTCTATTCAACCCGAAAAAGGGAATCTTCACTGATCTTTTTTCCAAATTCATTTGACTTTATTGCCCATCCCTAATTGCCCTTGAGTTGGTGGTGGTGGTGACTTGCCTGCAAGGCAGTTCAACAATGTGCAGGTTAAAAATAACATAGAACAGGCCCTTCGGCCCACGATGTTGTGCCGAACTTTTGTCCGAGATTAAGAACAAATTAATCTACACCCCATTATTCTACCGTAATCCATGTACCTATCCAATAGCTGCTTGAAGGTCCCTAATGATTCCGACTCAACTACTTCCACAGGCAGTGCATTCCATGCCCCCACGACTCTGGGTAAAGAACCTACCTCTGACATCCCCCCCCCCCTATATCTTCCACCATTCACCTTAAATTTATGTCGCCTTGTAATTGTTAGATTGGGTTACGGGTATAGTGTGGGGGTGTGGGCTTTGGTAGGGTGCTCTTTCAGAGGGTCGGTGCAGACCCTATGGGCCGAATGGCCTCCTTCTGCACTGTAGGGATTCAATGGCTCTACGCTCCTTGAACCACTGAGGTCCCTGTCTTCACCCGAGATCCAGACAAGTGGATTTTTCAGTCAGAGTCATGGGTCAGGCATCAGATCAGGATGGGAGTGGGGGAGTAAATCAGTGGGGAGTGGGAAATGGGGGGGGGGGGGGAGTGGTTCCTGATGTGTTCCTGACACTCTATTTCACAAGAATATTGAAACAATCTCGGAGCTTCTAGCATCAACAAGCACATCAGCAAAGCCACAATACTGATCCCCTCTCAGGACCACCGGCTCTCTCGGGAACCTCAAGTTGTAACCCTCTGCCACTGACCCCAATGTGCATCAAACATCTATTGGCACCATGAGATCATGGTTGCCACGAGATTGGAAAGACTAGGTCGATATATCCTGGACTTTAGAAGAATATGTGGTTCAACTGAAACATGTAAAATTCTTAGGGGAATTATAGATGCTGACAAATTATTTCCCCAGGCTGGGGATTCTAGAACCTGGGGGTCACCATCTCAGAATAATGGCTCGGCTAATAAAGACTCAGGTGAGGAGAAATCTCTTCACTAAAAAGGGTTGCGAATCTTCCAACTTCTCTACCACTTGGGGTTCAGAATGACCAGTCACTGAGCACCATTCAAGACAGAAGTCAACAGATTTTTCGATACAAGGGGAATTAAGGGATATGTGAAGCAGACAGGAGAGTGGAGTTGAGGGGGGGGATCAGCCGCGATCTGGTTGAATGGTGCAGCAGGCTCAAGGGGCCTGTTTCCAATGGTCGTAAGATGCAACTAACCTTCCATCACTGGCACTGAATTGGGCCCACTGTGAAATTCCAAACTGTGAGGGTCTATTTGTGACCAGGATTGGGGATGGAGAGCTGGAGCACTGCGTTCAATTCCAGCCACCTGGAATTCTGGTACAAAATTGATCTCACTTGCATGAGCTTGAGACTGAAAATGCATTGAGGTGCAGGCAGAAAATGCTGTCTGTCAGCTCAGTCGCTGTCCTGCCCAGTATTATTCTACTTAAGCCAGTTAACAGAAACAATAAGGGCTCCAGAGGTCATTTGTGAATTTGAGTGACAGTCAGAGCAGCTCACCGCTGAATATTTACTCAGCGAAAGCCAATCCAATTTGAAAATCAATTCTCTGAGCGGCTGGAACTAAGGCTTAATACGGCTAATAGCCAATTGTCAACTTGATAACGAGCCATAAGTGCACTAATGGAGAGGATATCATCACCAAAGGAGAATGATCTCGGCTCAGCCACAGTCACACGGCACTGAGAAAGTCTGCAGAGGATGTGAAATGGGTTTCGGGGCATCAGCCAAACTCAAACAGGACACAGGCTGCTGAGAAGCCTCAAATTTATCTCCAAAATCTCACTCAGCAGAGCCACACAAGAGTGAGGAAGACTTGTATTTCAGCGCATTCCTCAAGTGCTTTAATGCTGATCAAATCCTTTTGATGTGTAGTTGCTGTTTCAATATGGAGAACCCAGTAGATAATGTATGTACAATAACATCCCACCACCACAATGAAGCCTTCTCTCCAACAAGGAGTCCCAGCAATGAAGGCCATCTGTTACAGGGAAGCGGAAAATGAGGTTTCTCTTTTACAGGACTGTGTCTAACCCCATGCTGTACCTGTCCTGGGAGTGTTTGATGGGGACAGTGTAGACTAGGGAACTTTACTCTGTATCTAACCCCGTGCTGTACCTGTCCTGGGAGTGTTTGATGGGGACAGTGTAGAGGGAGCTTTACTCTGTATCTAACCCCGTGCTGTACCTGTCCTGGGAGCGATTGATGGGGACAGTGTAGAGGGAGCTTTACTCTGTATCTAACCCCGTGCTGTACCTGTCCTGGGAGTGTTTGATGGGGACAATGTAGAGGGAGCTTTACCCTGTATCTAACCCCGTGCTGTACCTGTCCTGGGAGAGTTTGACGGGGACAGTGTAGAGGGAGCTTTACTCTGTATCTAACCCCGTGCTGTATCAGTCCTGGGAATGTTTGATGGGGACAGTGTAGAGGGAGCTTTACTCTGTATCTAACCCCCATGCTGTATCAGTCCTGGGAATGTTTGATGGGGACAGTGTAGAGGGAGCTTTACTCTGTATCTAACCCCGTGCTGTACCTGTCCTGGGAGTGTTTGATGGGGACAGTAGAGTGAGCTTTACTCTGTATCTAACCCCGTGCTGTACCATTCCTTTCACTAACTCCCTTCTCTCTGCAACCCGTAATTTTATTTCAGCACCATTACTGCTGAGATCTGTAAAGTTGCAGAAACATTGATGTTGAGATTCCTGGTGGTCAATTCTGAGCTGCGTATGCTCTGGTTCAATCTCCAATATGTGATGAATGTGTTGAACATCACTCTGCTCTGAGCTCCCAAAAACAGCTTCCCTGTTGGGGAGCTGTATGATCACCAGCACCCCAGGACATTAAAGGCATTAAAATAACAACAATGCTATTGCAGCTGTAGTCCAATAAAATTGCACGTCACAGAATAAAACTGACACTGAGCTATATGAGGGGATGCGAAACAAGATGACCAAAAGCTTGTTCAATTACAGTGGTTTATAGAAACATTTGAAAGGATGTGAAAGGTCATTGGCTGATATCGACAGTGTCTAATGTTGCTTTATAATGTTCCTGTAAAGCACTTTGGGACATTCATTAAAGGCAGGAAATAAGTTGAAGTTGTTTGAAGTGTGGTCACTGTTGCACTTTAAGAACATGGCAACCAATTGATGCACATGATCCCACATGCAGCGATGTGATTTGGTCAATGATTGATGGATAAATGTTGTCCAAGACACTGGAGGCTTCTCCCCTGTCCTTTGTGAAATAGAGGCTCTGGGATCTTTTGCATTCAGTTGAAAGGAGAGATGGGAGCTTGACTTAACATCCAAAGCACAGCAGTTCATCCTTGCAGCTTTCCTGCAATACTGCACGAGGAGTGTCAGCTTGACTCTGTGCTCAAGTCCCTCGGGAAGGTCCTGAATCTACAATCCTCCACCTCAGAGGTGAGACTCCTACCCACCGGGCCACAGCAAGCCTCTACACATCTCTCCTAGTTCTCAGTGTTGTCCCATGCCCCCTGGCTAAACCAATGCAGGGTTCTGTGGGTGAGAAGGTCAGGTTCAGTGTTAATAATAATAATGATGTGGAGATGCCGGCGTTGGACTGGGGTGAGCACAGTAAGAAGTCTTACAACACCAGGTTAAAGTCCAACAGGTTTGTTTCAAACACGAGCTTTCGGAGCACGGCTCCTTCTTCAGGTGAATGGAAAGGCTTGTTCCAGAAATGTTTATATAGACACAGTCAGAGATGCCCCGGAATGCGAGCACCTGCAGGCAATCAAATCATCAAAGATGCAGAGAGAGAGGTAACTCCAGGTTAAAGAGGTGTGAATTGTCCCAAGCCAGTTCAGTCGGTAGGCCTCTGCAAGTCCAGGCTTGTTGGTGGGGGCCGAATGTAATGCGACATGAATCCCAGATCCCGGTTGAGTCCGCATTCATGCGTGCGGAACTTAGCTATAAGTTTTTGCTCAGCAATTTTGCGTTGTCGCGTCTCCTAAGGCCTCCTTGTAGAATGCTGACCCGGAGATCAGAGGCTGAATGTCCTTGACTGCTGAAGTGTTCCCCAACTGGAAGGGAACAGTCCTGCCTGTTGATAGTCGCACGATGCTCGTTTATTCGTTAAAAACCAGCAGACAAAGGAGGGGCCACCGTCATACTGAACAGAACAGACTACTGCAAAGAAGTATACCGACAACTCGACAACCAGGAACACTACAGGCAGTTACCCGCAGATCCAACCAAGGAACACATCCGCCAACTCAGCAGACTGATCAAGACCTTAGATCCAGACCTTCAGAACACCCTACGTGCTCTCATCCCACGTAATCCCCGCATTGGAGATCTCTACTGCCTCCCGAAAATACACAAGGCCAACACACCAGGCCGTCCTATCGTTTCAGGCAATGGGACCCTGTGTGAGAACCTCTCTGGCCACATCGAGGGCATCTTGAAACCCATCGTACAAGGTACACCCAGCTTCTGTCGCGACACGACGGACTTCCTACAGAAACTCAGCACCCATGGACCAGTTGAACCAGGAACATTCCTCGTCACAATGGATGTCTCGGCACTCTACACCAGCATCCCCCATGACGACGGCATTGCTGCAACAGCCTCAGTCCTCAACACCGACAACTGCCAATCTCCAGACGCAATTCTGCAACTCATCCGTTTCATTCTAGACCACAACGTCTTCACCTTCGACAACAAATTCTTCATCCAGACGCACGGAACAGCCATGGGGACCAAATTTGCACCTCAATATGCCAACATCTTCATGCACAAGTTTGAACAGGACTTCCTCACCACACAGGACTTTCAACCGATGCTATACACCAGATACATCGATGACATTTTTTTCCTTTGGACCCACGGCGAGACATCACTGAAACGACTACACGATGACATCAATAAGTTCCATCCCACCATCAAACTCACCATGGACTATTCTCCAAATTCAGTTCCATTCTTGGACACACTCGTCTCCATCAAGGACGGTCACCTCAGCACCTCGCTTTACCGCAAGCCCACAGATAATCTCACGATGCTCCACTTCTCCAGCTTTCACCCGAAACACATTAAAGAAGCCATCCCCAATGGACAAGCCCTCCGTATACACAGGATCTGCTCAGACAAGGAGGAGCGCAACAGACACCTACAGATGCTGAAAGATGCCCTCGTACGAACGGGATATGGCGCTCGACTCATTGATCGACAGTTCCACCGCGCCACAGCAAAAAACCGCACCGACCTCCTCAGAAGACAAACACGGGACACCACTGACAGAGTACCCTTCGTCGTCCAGTACTTTCCTGGGGCGGAGAAACTACGACATCTTCTTCGCAGCCTCCAACACATCATCAGCGAGGATGGACATCTTGCCAAGGTCATCCCCACACCCCCACTACTGGCCTTCAAACAACCGCGCAACCTCAAACAAACCATTGTTTGCAGCAAATTACCCAGCCTTCAGAACAGCAACCACAACACCACAAAACCCTGCCAGGGTAATCTCTGCAAGACATGCCAGATCATCGACATGGACACCACCATTACACGTGGAAACACCACCCACCAGGTACGCGGCGCATACTCGTGCGACTCGACCAATGTAGTCTACCTCATACGCTGCAGGAAAGGATGTCCCGAAGCGTGGTACATTGGCGAGACCATGCAGACACTGCGACAACGAATAAACGGGCATCGTGCGACTATCAACAGGCAGGACTGTTCCCTTCCAGTTGGGGAACACTTCAGCAGTCAAGGACATTCAGCCTCTGATCTCCGGGTCAGCATTCTACAAGGAGGCCTTCAGGAGACGCGACAACGCAAAATTGCTGAGCAAAAACTTATAGCTAAGTTCCGCACGCATGAATGCGGACTCAACCGGGATCTGGGATTCATGTCGCATTACATTCGGCCCCCACCAACAAGCCTGGACTTGCAGAGGCCTACCGACTGAACTGGCTTGGGACAATTCACACCTCTTTAACCTGGAGTTACCTCTCTCTCTGCATCTTTGATGATTTGATTGCCTGCAGGTGCTCGCATTCTGGGGCATCTCTGACTGTGTCTATATAAACATTTCTGGAACAAGCCTTTCCATTCACCTGAAGAAGGAGCCGTGCTCCGAAAGCTCGTGTTTGAAACAAACCTGTTGGACTTTAACCTGGTGTTGTAAGACTTCTTACAATAATAATAATAACCTTTATTGTCACAAGTAGGCTCACATTAACACTACAATGAAGTTACTGTGAAAATCCCCTAGTCGCCACACTCCGGCGCCTCTTCGGGTACACAAACGGAGAATTCGGAATATCCGATTCATCTATCAAGCACATCTTGTGGGACTTGTGGGAGGAAACCGGAGCACCCGGAGGAAACCCACGCAGACACGGAGAGAATGCCCAGACTCCGCACAGACAGTGACTGAAGCCGGGAATCAAACCCGGATCCCTGGCGCTGTTAAGCAACATTGCTAACCACTGTGCTACCGTCCTGAGTGCTAACAGCATTTAAAAGTGGATTGGGATGGGAGATGGTTTGTTTGAGGGGGAGTAAAGATAGCAGTTAAGGGTCACGGTGCCACTGTATTGATTCGCAATGTTTGAGGGGCAATTGTCAGCCATTTTCTGAATGTATTCCAAGGCAAGTTCTGATCTTCCAACCAAAGGATATGGGGAGAGGATTTAATAGCGGAGGCGAAAGATCGCACTGAATGGCAAAGCGGGCTCGAGGAGCCGAATGGTCGGTTTCTGCTTGTACTTTCTGTG
This sequence comes from Scyliorhinus canicula, assembly GCF_902713615.1. Taxonomy (NCBI): domain Eukaryota; kingdom Metazoa; phylum Chordata; class Chondrichthyes; order Carcharhiniformes; family Scyliorhinidae; genus Scyliorhinus; species Scyliorhinus canicula. The sequence goes on from NC_052161.1 coordinate 5,330,586, forward strand.
TTGTCGTTTATCTAGCAACACAGGCGACTCGAAAGATGGGGGAGGAGACTTACAGAATGACTGACATCGTTATGTTGCTGGGCAAAGACCTGCTGCTGTTGCAGGAATGACAGGCCACTCCCCAGCCTCCCCGAACAGGCGCCGGAATGTGGTGACTAGGGGCTTTTCACAGTAACTTCATTGAAGCCTACTCGTGACAATAAGCGATTTTCATTTTCATTTAATTTCATTAATAGCCATTCTTGTGCCCTTGCCTCAGCTTGACATCAGGACAGGGTCATAGGTCATAGGTCACCCTCGTGGGACAAACTGGGCCCCCGCCAGCCAGGGGTTGAGCAATGATGGTTTTGGTGGAGATGGTGGTGTGTGGGAATGGTGGGTGTTGTGGTGGGGGGGGGGGGGGGGACAAGGAATTTTAACGGACTGCAAAGAGTGCTCACATGTCCTTTTGCCAGCCACCTTGTCTTTTTCCAGGAGGTTTCAGACAGCGAACCATAATTAGCAGACACAACACACAGCTCCTGTGGAGCTGTTCAGTGTAATTAGAAAATGTGCTCTCGGGGTAAGGCATCGCTGCTAACTAATTCCAAACACCTGTCACCCTGGCGATGGTACAGCTAATCCCCCCCCCCCCCCTTCCTCCCCACCGTATCCTGCACCCTGGCCAAACAAGCTTTCTGTCTGAGAGGAATCGAACCCCAGGTCCGTTAACCCTTTCCTCTCCAACCTGCACACATCAGCCTATTCTGCCACTTAGCTCACAGGAATTTCCGAAATGCAAATGGGCACCAAAAGGAAACATTTCAACAAGTTTGACCATTCTCCACTGACTCCGGCTGAAAGGGCAATCTCGGTCCAATATTCATTCTGGAGGTGTGGAAAAAATTGGCAAGGCATTTACTGCCCATTGTTGAGAAGCTGGTGGTGAGCTGTCTTCTTGAACCGCTGCAGTCCATGTGGTGTAGGTGCACCCACAGTGCTGTCAGGGAGGGAGTTCCAGGATTTTGACCCAGTAATGATGAAGTTGCAATAGTGACTGTAACCCAGTGAGATTCTTCGTCAGTGCGTCCATAGTCTTGAGCGTGTGCAGGTCACACTGTACTCCTGTTAGAATTAACGTCAGTCATACTATACACCAGCAAAGAGACAGTAACACTGTGCCTCAGTAAGATTTAGTGGCAATGACCCTGTACCCCACATGCCATTGGTCTTGTACCCAGAAAGCAGCCAGTCAGAGCAGCAAGCTTAGTTCTAACTCCCTGGGTAGGGGCAGCAGTGGGTCAGAGCGATGATACTGGGTTAACATCATTTTGAGGAGCTGGTCATCAATGTGAGATCTCTGAACATCTGTTGAAGGTGACGGAGTTATGGGACTATAATTAGAAGGAAGTTCAGTGCATCAGATTTCTACAATTAACAATGGTTCATAAAGAGAGGTTGTCAATAGAATAGAGAGCTGAGCTGGACCCCACAGGACAAGGTTCACCGGGGGGGGACACTGGGCTGCACGATTTAATTATAGAAACTATCATTTGGTATGTTTCAAGTCTCCATAGAGACTGGCTCAGTAGATAGCATTTTGATCCAAAAGATGGAGGGTTCAAACCCCACATCAGCACAAGATCCTTTTTATGTACTTTTCACGTACATAGAAAGCAAGAGGGTAGCCAGGGAAAGGGTGGGCCCACTGAAGGACAAGTGAGGGAACCTATGTGTGGAGCCAGAGAAAATGGGCGAAGTACTAAATTAATACTTTGCAGCAGTATTCACCAAAGAGAAGGAATTGGTGGATGTTGTGTCTGGAGAAGTGTGTGTAGATAGCCTGGGTCACATTGTGATCCAAAAAGACGAGGTGTTGGGCGTCTTGAAAAATATTAAGGTAGATAAGTCCCCAGGGCCTGATGGGATCTACCCCAGAATACTGAAGGAGGCTAGAGAGGAAATTGCTGAGGCCTTGACAGAAATCTTTGGATCCTCACTGTCTTCAGGTGATGTCCCGCAGGACTGGAGAGTAGCCAATGTTGTTCCTTTGAAGGGTAGCAAGGATAATCCAGGGAACTACAGGCCGGTGAGTTTTTCGAAGAGGTCACAAAGATGATTGATGCAGGTAGGGCAGTGCATATTGTCTATATGGACTTCAGTAAGGCCTTTGGCAAGGTCCCTCATGGCAGACTGGTACAAAAGGTGAAATCACAGGGGATCAGAAGAGAGCTGGCAAGATGGATGCAGAACTGGCGAGGTCATAGAAGGCAGAGAGTAACAATGGAAGGGTGCTTTTCTGATTGGAGGGCTGTGACTAGTGGTGTTCCGCAGGGATCAGTGCTGGGACCTTTGCTGTTCGTAGTATATATAAATGATTTGGAGGAAAATGTAACTGGTCTGATTAGTAAGTTTGCAGACGACACAAAGGTTGGTGGAATTGCGGATAGTGATGAAGGCTCTCAGCGAATACAGCAGGATTTAGATTTTTTGGAGACTTGGGTGGAGAGATGGCAAATGGAGTTTAATCCGGACAAATGTGAGGTAATGCATTTTGGAAGGTCTAATGCAGGTACGGAATATACAGTGAATGGTAGAACCCTCAAGAGTATTGACAGTCAGAGAGATCTAGATCCACAGGTCACTGAAAGGGGCAACACAGGTGGAGAAGGTAGTCAAGAAGGCATTTGGCATGCTTGCCTTCATTGGCCAGGGCATCGAGTATACAAATTGACAAGTCATGTTGCAGCTGTGTAGAACCTTAGTTAGGCCACACTTGGAGTATAGTGTTCAATTCTGGTCGCCACACTACCAGAAGGATGTGGAGGCTTTAGAGAGGGTGCAGAAGAGATTTACCAGGATGTTGCCTGGTATGGAGGGCAGTAGCTATGAGGAGAGGTTGAATAAACTCGGTTTGTTCTCACTGGATTGACGGAGGTTGAGGGGCGACGTGATAGAGGTCTACAAAATTATGAGGGGCATAGACAGAGTGGATAGTCAGGGGCTTTTTCCCAGGGTAGAGGTGTCAATTACAAGGGGGCATGGGTTTAAGATGCGAGGGGCAAGGTTTAGAGGAGATGTGCAAGGCAAGTTTTTTACACAGAGGGTAGTGGGTGCCTGGAACTCGCTGCCGGAGGAGGTGGTGGAAGCAGGGACGATAGTGACGTTTAAGGGGCATGTTGACAAATACATGAATAGGATGGGTATAGAGGGATACGGACTCTGGAAGTGTAGAAGATTTTAGTTTAGACGGGCAGCATGGTTGGAGCAGGCTTGGAGGACCCAAGGGCCTGTTCTTGTGCTGTACTTTTCTTTGTTCTTTGTTCTTTGTACCATATGAGGGACAATTATCGTTTGTTTGTTATGAAGAAACAGGGTAGGAGGCTAGCTCAACCTTCAAAGGCTTGGGCAGCATGGTAGCATCGTGGTTAGCACAGTTGCTTCACAGCTCCAGGGTCCCAGGTTCGATTCCCCGCTGGGTCACTGTCTGTGTGGAGTCTGCACGTTCTCCCTGTGTCTGCGTGGGTTTCCTCCGGGTGCTCCGGTTTCTTCCCACAGTCCAAAGATGTGCGGGTTAGGTGGATTGGCCATGCTAAATTTCCCCTTAGTGTTCAAAAGATGTTAAGTGGGGGTTACTGAGTTACGGGGATAGGGTAGATTCGTGGGTTTCAGTGGGGTGCTCTTTGTACGGGCGAGTGCAGACTCGATGGGCCGAATGGCGTCCTTCTGCACTGTAAATTCTATGATTCCAAGAAACAGGGCTCGTAAATGAGGGGGTCAGTGTTCTGACCAAATCTTCGAACATGGTCCTCATGCAAGGAATTGCTCGGGAAGTTCAAACTTCCAATGGGCTGTTCTTTGTTCTTTGTTCTTTGCTCAGTCTGAGGTTCGCAGTGTATAACTGAGGGGATGCAGCATTGCCACGGGTGATGTCTTTTGTCTGAAATGTGAGAGTGTGGCCGGGACTTTCTCCGGCATTGGCAAAGACCGCTTTCTCCATCATATAGAGCAACAGTTAGAACAATCGTCCTGGATTCCACAATGTATCTCTGGCAAGCAGCCCGCAACCCAGACACTCGATTATCCGTGGCGCCATTTTGAAAGACTGCCTCAACACACAGCAAGCTCACCAGTTCTCCCAGGTGTACCCCTTGTCAGCACTACCCTGGCATTCCCTGGAACCCAGGTTGCCCCCGGCACTACTCTGGCATCAAGCTGCCACCACACTGGCACTACCCCACTTCTGACTGAGTGCTACACTCACCTCTCCGTTCCCCTGGGAGTAGAGTTGGCCAGGGTCACGCGTTTGGAGGCCAATCGTGATGATTTCTTGATTCAGGAGGATGATCCCAGAGTATGGGGCTGATAATTATATAATAATTATGAGAAACATTTAATTAATCTTGGATTACAATCTTTAGAGAAGAGAAGATTAATTTTTGATTTAGTTGAAGTGTACAAATTGATACATGGCCTTATTACCTTGAAGACTGAAAAGTTCTCGCAATTATAATATTTTCGAGGTCATCAGTATAAACTAGAGAAATGTGCTTCTCGTCTTGACATCTTTTTTTTCAACATAGAATTGTTGACACTAGGAAAGCTTTGCCTGATTTTGTTGTGAATACTGAAAATGTAGTGACTTTTAGAATACTTGTTGGAAACGTCATGTGATTTCTACGAATTGTCTGATATTGTTGTTGATATTCTTATTTTTAATATTGTGCCTGCGTGCTTTGCACTGTGTGGCAGTAAGATAAATAAATTAAATAATTCATTATATTGAGGTTCCTGACATTTAACGTTGGGAAACGTAGCCCGTCACTGAGAAGGACAATGGCTTCCTGGTTTGGCATCATTCTGAAACAAATTTGGCTCCTCCTGATACTCTTTCCATCACCAAACCTGCCCAATGTGAACAGGAACAGAAAATGTCAGCCTGTGTACATGTGGAGTGTGAATGTGTGTGAGTATCCATGCCAGTGTGTGTGTGTGTGTGTGTTTAAGGGAGTCTTGGGTAGATTTTCATTATCATTTGTAAATTGGGTGAGTTCGAGAACAGACAAGTTCTTTTTAAAACGTTTGATCCAGTGGCAGTGAAGTAACGACGATACATTTCCAATCAGGCTGGTGTGTGGCTTGGAGGGGAACTTGCAGGTGGCGGGCGTTCCCATGTGTCTGCTGCCCTTGTCCTTCTGGGTGGTAGACATCATGGGCCGAGAAAATGTTGTTGAAAGATGCTTGGCAACTTGCCCTGGGGCATTTTGCAGATGGTACACATTGCTACCACTGTGTGCAGCAATGCAGGGAATTAATATCTAAGGTGGTAGAGGCAATGCTCACCAACTGGGCTGCTATATTTTGGTTTCTGTTGAGCTTCTTGAGTGTTGTTGGAGCTGCACTCATCCAGGCAAGTGTAGAGTATTCCATCGCACTCCTGACTTGTGCCTTGTAGATGAGGATAGAGCTTTGGGGCGTCAGGGAATTAGATTTTTTTTTAATGTAAATTTATATTACCCAATTATTTTTTCCAATTAAGGGGCAATTTAGCGTGGCCAATCCACCTATCTGCACATTTTTGGGTTATGGGGGCGAAACCCACGCAGACACGGGGAGAATGTGCAAACTCCACACGGACAGTGACCCAGAGCCGGGATCGAACCTGGGACCTCAGCGCCGTGAGGCAGCAGGGCTAACCACTAGGCCACCGTGCTGCCCTGGAATTAGATAGTTGACCTCCAACCACCATAACCATCTTCCTTTGTGTGAGGTATGATCCGAACCAGCTCCCATTGACTCCAGTTTAGCTAGGGCTCCTTGATGCCATACTCGGTTAAATGCTGCCTTGATGTCAAGGGCAGTCACTCTCATCTCACCTCTGGCATTCAGCTCTTTTGTCCATGTTTGAACCAAGGCTGTAATGAGGTCAGGAGCTGGGTGACCCCGGTGGAAACCAAACTGACCGTCCGTGAGCAGGTTATTGCTAAGAAAGTGCCTCTTGATGTAACTGTTGATGACTCCTCCCATCACTTTATTACCGATCGAGAGTAGACTGATGGAGTGGGAATTGTCTGGATTGGATTCATCCTGATTTTTGTGGACAGACACCTGGGCAATTATCCACATTGCCGGGTAGATGCCAGTGTTGTAGCTGTACTGGAACAGCTTGGCTAGGGTGCGGCTCGGTCTGAAACACAAGTCTCAGTACTATCAGCCAGAATAGTGTCCGGACACATAGCCTTTGCAGTATCCGGCGCCTTCAGCCATTTCTTGATATCAAATTGGCTGAAGACTGACATCTGTGATGCTGGGGACCTCCGGAGGAGACAGAGATGGATCATCCATTCGGCCCCTCTGGCTGAAGATTGTTGCGAATGCCTCAGACTCGTATTTTGCACTGACGTGCTGGGCTCCTCCATCATTGAGGATGGGGATATTTGTGGAGCCTCTTCCTCCAGCGAGTTGTTTAATAGCCCATCAGCATTCACGGTGACAGCAGAGCTTAGATCTGATTCGGCCCATCGAGTCCACTCCGCGGAGATTCACACGGATGATCCATGGAATGGCGGGTCTAACATATGAGGAACGGCTGAGGATCCTGGGATTGTATTCATTGGAGTTTAGAAGGTTAAGGGGAGATCTAATAGAAACTTACAAGATAATACATGGCTTAGAAAGGGTGGCCGCAAAGAAACTGTTTCCGTTAGGCGAGGAGACGAGGACCCGTGGGCACAGCCTTAGAATTAGAGGGGGTAAATTCAGAACAGAAATGCGGAGACATTTCTTCAGCCAGAGAGTGGTGGGCCTGTGGAATTCATTGCCGCGGAGTGCAGTGGAGGCCGGGACGCTAAATGGCTTCAAGGCAGAGATAGATAAATTCTTGATGTCGCGAGGAATTAAGGGCTACGGGGAGAATGTTGGTAGGTGGAGTTGAAATGCCCATCAGCCATGATTGAATGGCGGAGTGGACTCGATGGGCCGAATGGCCTTACTTCCACTCCTATGCCTTATGGTCTTATGGATTAGTTGGCTGTGGCGTCATTTAGTCCTGTCTCTTACTTGCTGCTTATGCTGTTTGGCACAGTAGTCCTGTGTTGTAGCTTCATTTTTATAACTGACCTGGAGGAGGGAGTAGAAGCATGGGTGAGTAATTTTGCAGATGACACTAAATGCGGTAGAGTTGTGGACAGTGCAGAAGGATGTTACAAGTTACAGAGGGACATAGATAAGCTGCAGCGCTGGGCTGAGAGGTGGCAAATGGAGTTCAATGCAGAAAAGTGTGAGGTGATTCATTTTGGAAGGAATGACAGGAAGACAGAGTACTGGGCTAATGGGAAGATTCTTGGTAGTGTGGATGAGCAGAGCGATCTCGGTGTCCATGTACATAGATCCCTGAAAGTTGCCACCCAGCTTGAGAGGGTTGTTAAGAAGGCGTACGGTGTGTTAGCTTTTATTGGTAGAGGAATTGAGTTTCGGAGCCATGAGGTCATGTTGCAGTTGTACAAAACTCTGGTGCGGCCGCATTTGGAGTATTGCGTGCAGTTCTGGTCGCCGCATTATAGGAAGGATGTGGAAGCATTGGAAAGGGTGCAGAGGAGATTTACCAGGATGTTGCCTGGTATGGAGGGAAGATCTTATGAGGGAAGGCTGAGGGACTTGAGGCTGTTTTCGTTAGAGAGAAGAAGGTTAAGAGGTGACTTAATTGAGGCATACAAGATGATCAGAGGATTAGATAGGGTGGACAGTGAGAGCCTTTTTCCTCGGATGGTGATGTCCAGCACGAGGGGACTTAGCTTTAAATTGAGGGGAGATAGATATAGGACAGATGTCAGAGGTAGGTTCTTTACTCAGAGAGTAGTAAGGGCGTGGAATTCCCTGCCTGCAACAATAGTGGACTTGCCAACACCAAGGGCCTTCAAATGGTCATTGGATAGACATATGGACGATAAGGGAATAGTGTAGATGGGCTTTAGAGGGGTTTCACAGGTCGGCGCAACATCGAGGGCTGAAGGTACTGCGCTGTAATGTTCTATGTTCGATGTTCACCAGGTTGACACCTCATCTATAGGTGTTCCTGGTGCTGCTCCTGTCATGCCCTCCTGCACTCTTCATTGAAACTCATTGAACAGGTTGGGTACCCTCCTTGGCAATGGTGGAGTAAGGAATATGACGGACCACAAGATTATAGATTGTGGTTGAATACAATGCTGCTGCTGCTGATGGCCTCATGGATGCCCAGTCTTGAGTCTTAGATCTGTTTGAAGTCAATCCCATTTAGCACAGTGGTAGTGCCACACAACACGATTGAAGGTATCCTCAATGTGAAGACAGGACTTTGTCTCCACAAGGACTGTGCGGTGGTCACTGCCACCGATACTGTCATGGACAGATGCATCTGCAACTGGTAGATTGAGGATGAGTTCAAGAAGGTTTTTCCCTCTTGTTGGTTCTCTCAGCAGCTGCCGCAGGAAGAGAGATCTCTCGGACAGCTGGGTGAACCACCTCACCTTTTTTGTAAGACAGTGTCCCAAAAAGAAATGAAATAAAAAATGCATCTCGGGAGAACAGGAATCCAGAGTACAAAACAGATTAGAAAACAGGGAAGCTGCAGTGAGGAATTCTCCACTCCGTTCAGGAATTGCTTGGCGGAGAAAATCACTGTTTCTAGCGAGCAATGGCTGAAATTGCAGCGATCGCTTATTATCTGTCATTTCCTTTCTTGTTCTGGTCAATTTGTTGAGAATCCAATTGGCTGCCAGGAGAAAGCAGCCGTAACAACACACCGATTTCCCTCAACATTCACTGCAACTCAGTTAATGATTCATCTTTATTTGCATTTTATTACCCGGTTTGTGACATCAAACTCCCAGGACAGGTAAAGCACGGGGTTAGATACAGAGTAAAGCTCCATCTACACTGTCCCCATCAAACACTCCCAGGACAGGTACAGCACGGGGTTCGATACAGAGTAAAGCTCCCTCTACACTGTCCCAATCAAACACTCCCAGGACAGGTACAGCACGGGGTTCGATACAGAGTAAAGCTCCCTCTACACTGTCCCCATCAAACACTCCCAGGACTGGTACAGCACGGGGTTAGATACAGAGTAAAGCTCCATCTACACTGTCCCCATCAAACACTCCCAGGGCAGGTACAGCACGGGGTTAGATACAGAGTAAAGCTCCCTCTACACTGTCCCCATCAAACACTCCCAGGGCAGGTACAGCACGGGGTTAGATACAGAGCAAAGCTCCCTCTACACTGTCCCCATCAAACACTCCCAGGACAGGTACACCACGGGGTTAGATACAGAGTAAAGCTCCCTCTACACTGTCCCCATCAAACACTCTGAGGTTGGGGTTGAAGATCGCTGGCCACTATTTGAAGAAGAGACAGGAGTTTCCTGCCTGGCATTTATACCCGATCCTGCAATACCTGAAACAGATAATCTGATCATTATGACATTACCGTTTGTGGGATCTTGCTGTGTGTTGGATGGCTGTCACATTTCTACATTAGAATATTGACCACTGAAGCGGTTTGGGATATCCCGATATCAGATAAGTCGCTACAGAATTACAGGTGTCTTTGTTTTCATCCCCCCCCCTCGAGTTCATTCAATCCCAACCAGCCTGAACTCTGAATTCCGAGAAGGAATAGGCCAGACAGCCTCGTCAGCTGCAACCCACATTTCCACACACGCTTCCAGAGAATGTACATCAAATTCCACCTGCAACTTTGCTCAAAGTTTTGTAATCGCGCCTTCATTTTGGGTCTTGATTTGTCCTGGCAGACTCTGCAGTCAATCAATCAATGTTCCTCTTAAATTGAAGGAGGCAGGTTTAATGTCGCTGACTTCAAATCATAGACAAAATGAATTTTAGATGGAGTGAGATTGAAAGTCAATAAGCCAAGCAGTAATTGAACATTTTAAGAATGAGCGTTTGGAAAGGCATAGGTTCATCAATACGTCGATATATAAAGTAGGGTTTAGCTAATGAAGCTCAACAGGAGCATGGAGAAGGGTTTTACACCTCTCAATGCCAACTGGGCCATGTTTTTACCCAATATACAGTCACCCTCTCAGTGGGCGAATTGCATTGAGGAGTACATGGATGAAATGAAAATGAAATGAAAATCGCTTATTCTTACGAGTAGGCTTCAATGAAGTTACTGTGAAAAGCCCCTAGTCGCCACATTCCTGCGCCTGTCCGGGGAGGCTGGTACGGGAATTGAACCGTGCTGCTGGTCTGCTTGGTCTGCTTTCAAAGCCAGCGATTTAGCCCAGTGAGCTAAACCAGCCCCTAAACATGGCGCACTGCTTACCCTGGCATCGGAATGGGTTGGTGCTGACACAATGGGCTGAATGGCTCCTGTATTTCCCCAGCTCTGTGCAACACAGTTTGAGAGAGAAATAAACTTACATTTCTGTTGACCCTCAACTCCCCCTCTGCCTGCCTCAGGTGGACATGAGGAGGGGAGTTCTGCCCAGTGCCCAGCTCTCTATCTGTCCCTTAAACAACATTAATAAAGAACAGCTTATTTAATCATCCGCCTCACTGTTCTTTGTGGGACCTTGCTGTGTCCTATCTGAATACACAAGAGTGACTGCATTAGTTAAACCTGATTCATCGACACGCCTGCAATGTGTGTGACACGTTGGAGAGTTGATTGAATGCTGGCTGCGTGTGATTTTACTCAGAAGGGATTAGGATTTCAGACTGAATGGTGGAGGATGAGATAGTCCTTCTGTGCCTGGGGTAATCTGTGTTTCCACATGGGTTTGCTGGGGATCCCAGCGCTGTTTGTTTTAACAGCTATGAATAGATGTATGACACACAGAGCTTCAGTAGGTGTGAACTGGTCCTTGTCACTAATACTGGCGCTGATGCCAGACTGCACAGACACAGCTCCCCCCCCCCCCCCCCCCCCCCCCCCCCCTCCCACCACCCTCGCTCTGCTTCTCGAAGCAAGTGTTTGAATCAAAATAGAGATTGTCGCCAGTCACCTGCTTCAAACACAACAGCAAACTATCGTGGAAATGGGAGCTCAGAACTACAGGCAGATAATGCTGGAAACGCTCAGCCGGTCAGGCAGCATCTGTGGGAAGACTGACAGGGTTGGAATTTCAGGCCTGTGACCTTTCAGCAACATTCTGGGAAAAGGTGGGCAAGATGAAATGGGAGCCCTTTCCTGCCCCACAGACCCTGCCAGTCCCACCCAGTATTTCCAAACTCCACAATTCCTCACATCCACAATACCAGCCTCCTGCTCCAACAGACTTCAGTACAACGGTTTCACAAGCTGAGTACTTGATTTGATCTGATCTGATTTGATTTATTATTGTCACATGTATTAGTATGCAGTGAAAAGTATTGTATCTTGCATGCTGTACGAACAATGCATACCGTACATAGGGAAGGAAGGAGAGACTGCAGAATACAGTTATAGCAAGGTGTAGAGAAAAGTACAGACTGAGGCTGGGGTTTCATTAGACTTTTAAGCCCTGTCCTCTGCTTTTTGTTCCTTCACATTGTCTGCTTTCCATCTCCGTCACAGTTTATCAGCGACAGCTCAGCACTGGTCCCCCAACTGGCCAGTTGCTGCAGACACCAGAGTGCATCTGATGAAATGAAATGAAAATCACTTATTGTCACAAGTAGGCTTCAAATAAAGTTACTGTAAAAAGCCCCTAGTCGCCACATTCCGGCGCCTGTTCGGGGAGGCTGGTGCGGGAATTGAACCGTGCTGCTGGCCTGCCTTGGTCTGCTTTCAAAGCCAGCGATTTAGCCCTGTGCTAAACAGCCCGTGATCTGGGAGTGTAGAGGGAGCTTTATTCTATATCTAACCCCGTGTTGTACCTGCCCTGGGAGTGTTTGATGGGGACAGTGTAGAGGGAGCTTTACTCTGTATCTAACCCCGTGTTGTACCTGCCCTGGGAGTGTTTGATGGGGACAGTGTAGAGGGAGCTTTACTCTGTATCTAACCCCGTGCTGTACCTGTCCTGGGAGGGTTTGATGGGGACAGTGTAGAGGGAGCTTTACTCTGTATCTAACCCCGTGCTGTACCTGTCCTGGGAGGGTTTGATGCGGACAGTGTAGAGGGAGCTTTACTCTGTATCTAACCCTGTGCTGTACCTGTCCTGGGAGTGTTTGATGGGGACAGTGTGGAGTGAGCTTTACTCTGTATCTAACCGCGTGTTGTACCTGTCCTGGGAGTGTTTGATGGGGAGAGTGTAGAGGGAGCTTTACTCTGTATCTAACCCCGTGCTGTACCTGTTCTGGGTGTGTTTGATGAGACAGTGTAGAGGGAGCTTTACTCTGTATCTAACCCCGTGCTGTACCTGTCCTGGGAGTATTTGATGGGGACAGTGTAGAGGGAGCTTTACTCTGTATCTAACCCCTTGCTGTACCTGTCCTGGGAATTGTTATATTACCAGGATTGGTAATATGCTGTATTCCTTGGGCGTGATTTTCCGCTCCCCACGCGGTGTGGGAGAATCGCAGGAGGGTCCCCCGACAAAATTCACACCCCCCTCGCACACCCCCGCTATCCCCCCTCCTCCCCCCCCCCCCCCCCCCCCCCCCGGCCCGGAAGAATCGCTGCTCGCCGTTTTTCACGGGCCGAGCGGCCAGCCGTTCGTGGACGTTTCACGACGGCGGCAAACACACCTGGTCTCTGCCGTCGTGAAACGGGAGTGAGAAGCCTGTTTGGGGCTTGTAGGTGGCCTAGAAAGGAAAGAGCACCACGACTGTGCTCGGGAGGGTACAGACCCACGATCGGTGCCCACCGATCATCGGCCTGGCGTCCAAATCGGACGCACTATTTCCCCTCCGCCGCCCCGCAAGATCAAGCCGCCACATCTTGTGGAGTGCCTGAGGGGAAAGACGGCCACCGCGCATGCGCGGCTGACGTCATTAGGGATGCCGGCCGCGTCATTCTCGGCACGATGCCCCCACGGCCGAATTTACGGAGCGCCGCTCCTAGCCCCGCCGGGAGGGGAGAATAGGGGGCGAGGAGCGGCCTCCGAGGCCGTCGTGAAACTCGGCCGAGTTCACGACGGCCCTCCCGATTCTTCCCGGGATCGGAGAATTCCGCCCTTTGTCTTTTCTTACAGAATGTCCCGATGTAGTGTTGACAAAGAATATACCAATCAAAAGATTAAAACAAAACTAATTTATTATTACACAACTAATTAAATGAAGTTCGAACCTCTACTTAGCTATAGATGATGATATATGATATTGAATCTGTACTATAGTATTCAACATTCTATTTAGTCACTAACAACACTATGATTTGACCTTGTGCTGTCTATCTCTCAATAACATTCAATCTGTTCTCAGCTTCTTCTTGTGTTCTCCCCAGAATTCCCTGAGAGGCTGTCTGATATACTGAGAATTAGTAATGCCCTCTAGTGTTTGATTTACACATAGATGTAATTATTAACCCTTCAGTAACCGGACTATATACATATTATTCCAGGAGTATATGATGAGGACAGTGTAGAGAAACGTTTACTCTGTATCTAACTCCGTGCTGTACCTGTCCTGGGATTGTTTGATGGGAATTGTATGGAGGGAGCTATACTCTGTAATTAACCCCATGCTGTACCTGTCCTGGGAGTGTTTGATGGGGAGAGTGTAGAGGGAGCTTTACTCTGTATCTAACCCTGTGCTGTACCTGTCCAGGGAGTGTTTGATGGGGAGAGTGTAGAGGGAGCTTTACTCTGTAATTAACCCCATGCTGTACCTGTCCTGGGAGTGTTTGATGGGGAGAGTGTAGAGGGAGCTTTACTCTGTATCTAACCCTGTGCTGTACCTGTCCAGGGAGTGTTTGATGGGGAGAGTGTAGAGGGAGCTTTACTCTGTATCTAACCCCGTGCTGTACCTGTCCTGGGAGTGTTTGATGGGGAGAGTGTAGAGGGAGCTTTACTCTGTATCTAACCCTGTGCTGTACCTGTCCAGGGAGTGTTTGATGGGGAGAGTGTAGAGGGAGCTTTACTCTGTATCTAACCCCGTGCCGTACCAGTCCAGGGAGTGTTTGATGGGGACAGTGTATCTAACCCCGTGCTGTACCTGTCCTGGGAGTGTTTGATGGGGACATTGTAGAGGGAGCTTTACTCTGTAACTAACCCCGTGCTGTACCTGTCCTGGGAATGTTTGATGGGGACAGTGTAGAGGGAGCTTTACTCTGTATCTAACCCCGTGCTGTACCTGTCCTGGAGTGTTTGATGGGGACAGTGTAGAGGGAGCTTTACTCTGTACCTAACCCCGTGCTGTACCTGTCCTGGGAGTATTTGATGTGGACAGTGTAGAGGGAGCTTTACTCTGTATCTAACCCCGTGCTGTACCTGTCCTGGGAGTGTTTGATGGGGACAGTGTAGAGGGAGCTTTACTCTGTATCTAACCCCGTGCTGTACCTGTCCTGGGAGTGTTTGATGGGGACAGTGTAGAGGGAGCTTTACTCTGTATCTAACCCCGTGCTGTACCTGTCCTGGGAGTGTTTGATGGGGACATTGTAGAGGGAGCTTTACTCTGTATCTAACCCCATGCTGTACCTGTCCTGGGAGTGTTTGATGGGGACAGTGTAGAGGGAGCTTTACTCTGTATCTAACCCCGTGCTGTACCTGTCTTGGGAGTGTTTGATGGGGACAGTGTAGAGGGAGCTATACTTGTGCCCTATTCATTCTCGTCCTGTGTAAGTAGCATATTAGGTAATATTGACCTCTTGCCAGCATTTAAAAGGTTGGAGAGTTGAATTGTTTCTACTGGATGGGGTTTAAATTTCTAAGTTGCATTTATTAAACTTTCCATTGGACTTTATGTCTGAAGGACCTTGTGTCCTAAAGCCAATGGATTGTCCATAGAATCCTAGTTCACCAAGTATAAATAATACAGTTGTTCATACACATCCTGTGTAGAACGTGTCAGTGATAAATGGCAGGTGAACTTTTGGAAGCCCCAGGCGAAACTCGATTACAAATGGAAAAGGCAATAAATAATTCAGTTAGCAGAATGTGGCAATGTGCCAGCTGAGCTGATTGTCTTCCAAACTCCAATATTTCTCTGCTATTGCCAAATTATCACCAACTGCGACCGTGTGGATTATTTTGCTTTCTGTGGAACATGTCACGGTCCCGAGAAATTGATTGTCCACTGGTTCTCCCAAACCTGCTGTCCTTTTTCGCTTCACTCACTTGAACATGATCTATAATATTCATTATTGTCACAAGTAGGCTTGCATTCACACTGCAATGAAGTTACTGTGAAAATCTCCTAGTCACCACATTCCGGCGCCTGTTCGGGTACACCGGGGGAGAATTTAGAATGTCCAAACCACCTAACCTGCACATCTTTTGGATTTGTGGGAGGAAACCGGAGCACCCGGAGGAAACCCACGCAGACACGGGGAGAACAGGCAGACTCCGCACAGACTGTTCCAGCCTCGGGTGACTGTCTGTGTGGAGTTTGCACTTTCTACCCGTGTGTACGTGGATTTCTTCCGGGTGCTCCGGTTTCCTCTCAGAGTCCAAAGATGTGCATGTTAGGTGGATTGGCCATGCTAAATTGGCCCTTAGTGTCCAAAAGGATCACAGAGGATATCCAGCAAAAAACAGGCCATTCAGCCCAACTACTGCATGCTGGTGTTTGCTCATCTAGTCACACCCTATCTCATCTAAATCAACCATCATAACCCTCAACTCCCTTCTTCCTCATATACTTGTTTAGCATTTCCTTCAATGCATCTGTAATATTCATTTCAACCACTCCCTGAAGAGGCGAGTTCTACATTCTCATCACTCAGAAGCTTCTTCTGAATTCCCGATTGGATTTATTAGTGACAATCTTATACTGACGGCCTCCAGCTATGTTCTTCCCATCAAGAGGAAACATTCTCCCCGGATCCACTCCATCAAGACCTTTCAGAATCTTAAACAACTCGATTATGTATCCCTCAGCTGCCTTTATTTCAAAAGAAATGACCCCAACCTGTCAGTCATCACCTGATATGATATCCTCACAGGTGTGATATCATCTTATAAATCTTCTCTGCACTCTGCCCAATGCCTCTATAGCTTTGACCAGAACTGCAAAGTGGCCTAATTGTGGTCTAATCAAGGTTCGATACATAGCCAAACTTCCCTACTTTCAATTCCATTCCTCTAGAAATCCAGGCCAACTCTTCGTTATTATACTTCTGATTTCTCGATCTTCTTCGGTTCTCTCCTTCGGGAAACATTCCATCATTTTTCCTCCCTCTGATGTTAACCTCAAAGGGCCGAATGGCCTCCTCAGCACTGTAAATTCATTGATTCTACGATTCTATGAACCTGACAGGTCTATAATTCCCTGGTCAGGTTCCGCGACCCCCTCCTTAAATCCAGAAATGGTATTAGTTATCCGTTCGTCCTCTGTCACTGCACCTTTTTCCAACAAATCGTTAAAGATGAGTATTACTGCCTCTGATATCCCAACCCTAGATTCTTTGAAAATATGCGGATATAATCATCCAGACCAGGTATTTTGCCCCTCTTTGAGTTTTTTAAGTTTGTTCAGTATGTCCCACTTTTGCATCTTATGTGCGTTAACCTCATTGCTCATCTCGTCTCATCGTTCAATGTCATGTTTACCCGTTCTATCCCCCTGGTAAATATCAAAGCAAAATAATGATTTGGTATTTCTGCCATCTCTCTATCATGGCCTGTGATCTAATCCTGTCCATGCTTTAATGGCCTGAGGAACACACGGTTGATCTTCTACATCAATGCCATCTTCCCCTCACTACCCCTGTATCCCAAAATGGCATTGGCATCTAGAATTCTCTCTGCTTCAGCTTTGACCATGCTCATTGATTGAACTTTCCCAGCCCACCGGGTAGGACATTCCGAAGATTTATTCCCATTTAATTTATCTTCATTGATCCTCATTTCCTTCCTAATTGACTTCTCTCTCAGTGTGGTGGTTTAGCACACTGGGCTAAATTGCTGGCTTTGAAAGCAGACCAAGGCAGGCCAGCAGCACGGTTCAATTCCCGTACCAGCCTCCCCGAACAGGCACCGGAATGTGGCGACTAGGGGCTTTTTTTTCAGTAACTTCATTGAAGCCTACCCGTGACAATAAGCGATTTTCATTCCCTACTGTCTTTTTATTCTCTCCTATCCTGATCTTCTCTGCTGTCTGTTTAAACTTAATGTTTACCTCTTTCTGAACGGCTTTATTCATCCATGGAGTTCCACAAGCGTTTTGTTTGTTCTTTCCTTTATTGCAAACTGAGGACTGGAATAAATAAATCTTGGTTACAATTGCGAAAAGTGAAATGAAAGTCGCCATTGGCCTCAAGGTTGCGCCCGAGGGGGAGAGCTGACTGGTGGTGATTTAACCAGAGTGTCACCACTCCTCAGGTATGGGGCAAGGTTGAGAAGGCAGGGCCCTTGCGGATAACTTCGGCAGGTACGGGGATTGAACCCACAGTGCTGATGTCACTCCACATCACAAACCAGCCGTCCAGCCAACTGAGCTAAACCAGCCCCCAAGTTGTCGCACTTGTTCAGGGCTTTGGCCAAAGGATATCTGAAGCACTGTGTTCAGTTTTGGCCTCTGTGTTTAGGAATTGTACTTGCAACAGTATTGCTCATGTATTTGCTTTGTTTGGCCCCTTGTTCCGCACTGCAACCAATCACTGTTTTGTCGATGTACCATTTGTCAATGTACTCTGCCGATTATTCTATTTTTTTTAAATTTAGAGTTCCCAATCAATTTTTTCCAATTGAGGGGCATTTTAGTGTGGCCAATCCACCTACCCTGCACATCTTTGGGTTGGGGGGGGTGAAACCCACGCAGACACAGGGAGAATGTGCAAACTCCACACGGACAGTGGCCAGAGCCGGGATCGAACCTGGGACCTCAGCACCGTGAGGCAGCAGTGCTAACCACTGTGCCACCGTACTGCCCTCGTTTATTCTATTTTTGTTTACTGTGCACGTACCGTGTACATTCCCTTGGCCACAGAAAACTACTTTTCAGCGTACTTCGGTATACATGTGACAATAAATCAAATTAAATCATATCAATGGAGGCAGTACAGCCCAGGTTCCCGAAATTGGGCCCTGGAATGAGGGATTTAGGACTGAGCTGAGGAGAAATTTCGTCACTCAAAGGATCGTGAACCTTTGGAATTTTCTATACCAGAAGGTTATGGAATGGTCCATTATTGGATATATTTAATGTTGAGAATTCTGGCCTCTCAGGGAATCGATGGATCCTGGGGAGTGGGCAGGAAAATGGAGTTGAAGAGCGAGATCAGCCAAGATTGTATTGAATTGGGGAGCAGGCTTGATGGGCTGAGTGGTCTGTTCATGTTTCTTGTGTTGTGGACTGGATTCTCCATTGTCTGACTCCAGGAGACAGATCCGCAATTGGGCGGAGAATCCAGCATCGTCAAAGATCCGGGATCAGCGCCTCCGATGCTCTGGGCCCCTGCTGGTGGCAGCATCGAGGTTCTCGCCCCACCCCCCAGTGGGAGGATGTAAATGATCCATTTGCATCCTATTAACGGCTGGACACTGGAGTCTCCACGCCTGCATGTTTCTCTGGTCACCGGATCAGGATCACGTGGGCATGGATTGGTGCAGGTATTTGTCAGCATGGCCCTGGCACGGTGGACATCGCGATGGGTCAAGGGGGTAAATCTTTTAGGTAGGTGCCCCCAAAATCCATCGGAGGGCCCCTCCCCCATTATGCAAATCCTGCTGACCCCACCCCACCAGACCACCCCCACCAGTCTCCCATCAAAGCCTTGCACCAGAGACTCCATTAACAGAGGCCCCAGTAACAGAGACCCCAATAACAGAGGCTCCATTAACAGAGGCCCCAATAACAGAGGCCCCAATAACAGAGACTCCATTAACAGAGGCCCCAATAACAGAGGCCCCAATAACAGAGGCTCCATTAACAGAGGCCCCAATAACAGAGGCCCCAATAACAGAGACTCCATTAACAGAGGCCCCAATAACAGAGGCTCCATTAACAGAGGCCCCAATAACAGAGGCCCCAATAACAGAGACTCCATTAACAGAGGCCCTAATAACAGAGACTCCATTAACAGAGGCCCCAATAACAGAGGCTCCATTAACAGAGGCCCCAATAACAGAGACCCCAATAACAGAGGCTCCATTAACAGAGGCCCCAATAACAGAGACCCCAATAACAGAGGCTCCGATAACAGAGGCTCCAATAACAGAGGCCCCAATTACAGAGACCCCAATAACAGAGACCCCAATAACAGAGGCCCCAATAACAGAGGCTCCATTAACAGAGGCCCCAATAACAGGGGCTCCATTAACAGAGACCCCAATAACAGGGGCTCCATTAACAGAGGCCCCAATAACAGAGGCCCCAATAACAGAGACTCCATTAACAGAGGCCCCAATAACAGAGACTCCATTAACAGAGGCCCCAATAACAGAGGCTCCATTAACAGAGGCCCCAATAACAGAGGCTCCATTAACAGAAGCTCCATTAACAGAGGCCCCAATAACAGAGGCTCCATTAACAGAGGCCCCAATAACAGAGACCCCAATAACAGAGGCTCCATTAACAGAGGCCCCAATAACAGAGACCCCAATAACAGAGGCTCCATTGACAGAGGCCCCAATAACAGAGGCCCCAATAACAGAGACCCCAATAACAGAGGCCCCAATAACAGAGGCTCCATTAACAGAGTCCCCAATAACAGAGGACCCAATAACAGAGGCCCCAATAACAGAGGCTCCATTAACAGAGGCCCCCAATAACAGAGACCCCAATAACAGAGGCTCCATTAACAGAGGCCCCAATAACAGAGGCCCCAATAACAGAGACCCCAATAACAGAGGTTCCGATAACAGAGGCTCCAATAACAGAGGCCCCAATTACAGAGACCCCAATAACAGAGACCCCAATAACAGAGGCCCCAATAACAGAGGCTCCATTAACAGAGGCCCCAATAACGGGGGCTCCATTAACAGAGACCCCAATAACAGAGGCTCCATTAACAGAGGCCCCAATAACAGAGACCCCAATAACAGAGGCCCCAATAACAGAGACCCCAATAACAGTGGCTCCATTAACAGAGGCCCCAATAACAAAGACTCCAATAACAGAGACCCCAATAACAGAGGCCCCAATAACAGAGACTTCCCCCAATAACATCAAAAGCAGTAAAGTGCCTTCTGCTGAGAAAAAGAGGAAGTGAATAACTTAGCTGCCTTTGATGTGGTCATGATTTTATTTTAACTAGATTTTAGCTAGATTTTTGTTTTATAAATTTAGAGTATCCAATTATTTTTTTCCAATTAAGGGGTAATTTAGCATGGCCAATCCACCTAGGCTGCACATCTTTAGGTTGTGGGGGCGAAACCCACGCAAACACGGGGAGATTGCGCAAACTCCACATTGACAGTGACCCAGAGCCGGGATTGAAACTGGGACCTTGGCGCCGTGAGGTATAGCTGTGCTAACCACTGCGTCACCATGCAGTTCATAACTAAATGTCTATCAACATTGCGGTTAGTTTCACAGCAGGCTACTTGGGAAGGGAAATTAAATTAATCAATCCAGACAGCTGTCAATCACAGCTTAATAAAGCTATTTTTCTTTGGTGTGAATTGAGGCCTTGCTGAGCAAAGGATTTGAAGGGGTTTAAACGCTGGTGATGTGGTTTTCGCTTTCTAGGAAGTTACAGCTGCTGCTTTCTCCGCCTGAGGCAACAGCTTTAAGGGACAGGTGAGATTTAAAATAGTTTGTTTATAGTTTCTGTCTGGATTGTTCTTTCGCTTCCAGTCAGGGGTGGCTGAAGGGGGATGAGGTCATGTTATGAGGGTCTTTGTTATGAGGGGGTCTCTGTTATGGAGGGGTCTCTGTTATGAGGGGGTCTCTGTTATGGGGGGGTCTCTGTTATGGGGGGGTCTCTGTTATGGGGGAGTCACTGTTATGGGGATCTCTGTTATGTAGGGTCTCTGTTATGGGGGGTCTCTGTTATGGGGGGTCTCTGTTATGGGGGTCTCTGTTATGGGGGTCTCTGTTATGGGGGGTTCTCTGTTATGGGGGGTCTCTGTTATGGGGGTCTCTGTTATGGGGGATCTCTGTTATGGGGGAGTCACTGTTATGGGGATCTCTGTTATGTAGGGTCACTATTATGGGGGGTCTCTGTTATGGGGGGTCTCTGTTATGGGGGGGTCTCTGTTATGGGGGGTCTCTGTTATGGGGGTCTCTGTTATGGGGGGTCTCTGTTATGGGGAGTCACTGTTATGGGGATCTCTGTTATGTAGGGTCACTATTATGGGGGGGGTCTCTGTTATGGGGGGTCTCTGTTATGGGGGTCTCTGTTATGGGGGGTCTCTGTTATGGGGGAGTCACTGTTATGGGGATCTCTGTTATGTAGGGTCACTATTATGGGGGTTTCAGGTAGGGGTCTCCAGTGGGGAGTCGGTGGAGGTGGTCAGGTCACCCTCATGCTTGTGTGCTGTGGGGGATGGTTGACCCAGCAAATCCTGTGGAGGGGAGGGGGCACAGGATTTGCATTGCAGGGGGAGGGAGGCCGACCGCTGGACCTCACTGTCGGGCCGCCGGCTCCAAATGGCGGCCTCATGGCGGAATTCCCAAGGGAATCCTTTCCGATCCTCACCATGAATAGATTTGCATGACAAGGGATGGAGAATCGCCTCTGGGCGCGGCTGCCATTGGGCACACCAATCAGAGCTGATTCATCTTCGGTGGCAGAACATAGCGGAGAATCCAGCTCATGTGTTTTGGAGCTGAGGAGAAGGGGGATGTTTCTGAGGTGGTTTTGGGAACACACACCCGGGCTGAGTGGTCAAAAGCTCAACTGATGCTCAAATATGACATGGAGTTAGCTGAGCGTCAGGTTCAACTGGGACCAATTGCAGGAAGTGAATAGTTGGAGAATGGAGATTGTGGTGCAATCTGAAGACTTTGAGTGAGATCTCCGGCCTCCCCACAGCGTTTTTCTCGGTGGTGGGAGGAAGCCCCCCCCCTCCCATTGGCCAATGGCGGGATCTTCTGGTCAGGCCGTTGTCAGCGGGACTTCACATTGAATCCACCTCGGGCCACCGGGAAAACCGCGGCAGGAACGCACCATCGGCAGGACGGGAAGATCAGCTGGAAAATCACGGAAGACATGAACAGCTGGAAGATTCACCCTGTGGCTTTGATCTGCCCAATATTTAGTTGCAGGGAAATTGCTGCTGATCCATTGCTGGATATTGGATACACAGTCTGACAATTTAGCGATGGCTGAGTTGACGAGAGGACCCTCATGACATTTCTCTATGGCTGACATATTTAACAGGATTTATATTTTGGGTTTTCATGGGCTGAGGATGCTTTGTCCAGGTTGCAGGGCAGGGGATGGCTTGGTTAGTGCGATAGGTTAATCTTTAGCAGCTTTCTTCCTGGGTCTGATAAGGAGGGGCTAAATGGAAATTCATTGCAACGTCTTGTACATCTATTCCTCAATATAGTGAAACATCCTCAAACACATCTGTGTGTATGTCTTTCTGTCTATGAGTGTATCCGTGTCTGCATGAGTCAAAAGGTGTGTATTTGTCTTTGTGCGTGTTGTGCGTGCATGTGAGGATGTGTCTGTCTTCGTGTATGCATGTGTCTCTCTGTCCGTCTTTGTGTGTATGTACGTGTGAGTGTGTCTGTCTTTGAGTGTGTGTGTGTATGCGTGTGGCTGTCTTTGTGTGTGTGTGTGTGTGTTTGTGTGTGTGTCTTTGTGTGTGTGTTTGTGTGTGTCATTCTTTGTGTGTGTGTGTGTCTTTCTCTGTGTGTATTTGTGTGTGTCTATGTGTGTGTGTCTGTGTGTGTGTCAGTCTTTGCAAGTGTGTCTGTGGGCTTTGTGTGTGTGTGTGTGTCTGTCTGTCTTCATGTGCATGTGCGTGTCTTTGTCTGTGTGTGGGCTGTCTTTGTATATGTGTTTGTGTTTGTGTGTCTGTGAGTGTGCCTGTGTGTGTAAGTGTGTCTGTCATTATGGTTAGCACAGTTTCCTCACAGCTCCAGGGTCCCAGGTTCAATTCCCGGCTTGGGTCACTGTCTGTGCGGTGTCTGCACGTTCTCCCCGTGTCTGCGTGGGTTTCCTCCGGGTGCTCCGGTTTCCTCCCACATCCCAAAGATGTGCGGGTTAGGTGCATTGGCCTCGCTAAATTGCCTTAGTGTCCAAAGAAAAAGGTTAGGTGGGGTTACTGGGATAGGGTAGAGGCGTGGGCTTAAGTAGAGTGCTCTTTCCAAGAGCTGGTGCCGACTCGATGGGCCGAATGGCCTCCTTCTGCACTGGAAATTCTATGATTTTCCGATTGTGTATGTCATGTGCACCGACATACAGTGAAAAGTATTGTTCTGCGTACAGCCAAACAGATCATTTTTGTGCCTTTGTGTGTGTGTCTGTCTGTGTTTGTGTGTTTGTGTGTGTGTGTGTGCAGAATGATGGTTAAAGGAGCTAACATCAATAGGGCAGGATGGAACCCGTGTGAAGCCGGGTTTGTCACTGACAGCGCTTAAAGGGTTAAAAAATTGTTTTCAAACTGAAGCAGCTGTGTTGATGAGAATTGGATTTCACTTTAATGAGATTTGGTATTAAGTGCACTTTATAGTTTCTAGATGTGCTAATGTGATCTAAATATTATCCATTTCAGGAAAAGAAGAGTGTAGCGACTCTCGTGGTTATATTTACATCCGTTCCTTTCCCGCCTCTGTTATTGGTGCCCTTCGATACACCAGCTACCAGGAGATAGTTCTGCTCGACTGTCCGAAAGAGTCCTTAACACTGCAGGCCCCAGCCGTGGCCACACTCTCATGTCCGGGTCAGGCTGGTCCCATATTCGGCTGCCGGTGCCTAACGATGCCAGGGCCTCCAGCCTGGAACATTTTCCCCAACCTCAAGATATTCCAAAGTGCTCAACAGCCAATGAAATGCTTGCCGAGTGTATTCGCCGATGCACTAGGGAATCGTGGCCGCTAAATGCACGCAGCGATAGGCCACAGAGAGCAATGCGGTCTTCTCGCTGACGATGGGCGGGATTTTCTGGCCCCAATGCCAGCGGATGCTGCCATGGACGGGACGAGAGAATTTGGAGAGCCGTTGGCTTTTAACGGGATCTCCAAAACTTCCCGTTCCACCTGCCGCTATGTCCACAGGTTTCGGGGTTGGACAGCCCCATGCAGAGAAGCTTATAATGAGAAAAACCTTTAACAGTCTAAAGGCAAAGTTTTCCTTAAACATGGAATCTTTATTCATTTTTTAATGGGATGAATGCATTGCTGGCTGGAGCAGCATTTATTTCCCATCACTAATTTCCCCTTGAGCTGCCTTCTTGAGCTGCTGCAGTCGACCCCCCCCCCCCCCCCCCCCCCACCCCCGTTACCAGGGAAGTTCCTGTTCCGTGGAGGTCCCAGGAATCTGATAGTCCTTATACTGTGACCTCATGGGGGGGGGGGGGGGGGGGGGGGGGGTCATAACACTGAGGTTCCGAAAGACCCCATTTTAACAAGGAATCTAATCATTGGGGCCCCGCATTAGAAGGGGTCTCATAAAGAAGGTCTTCTTTAACAGGGAAGAGTTACATTCGAATAGGGATTCTAACAGCAAGTCTACTTTCAGAAAGAGATTGTAATGGAGCCAGTGATTTGCATTTATTATAACCTCTCGCATGGCCACAGATCGAGGCCAGAGGTGAAAGTGCAGTTGGCAAGAAATGTGCAGAAAGAGGAGGATAATGAGTGGGGTTGGAGACACAGAGTCTGTTACAAACATCGCTGGACTAGAATCTCCTTCATCTGGAGGGAGTGAGAGGAGAGTTCAAAGTACTTAAAGTAAAAATGCATCTGCTCGATCGCCGAATAACATGAATCAGTAGAATAACTCTGTGAGCACGTACTGTTGGTCAGACTAAAGGAAAACGTCACTCACAAGCATAAAGTTCAAGGAAATCACCTTGCAACGGGAATTTCGGGATAAAGGGCAGAGTAAAGCTTCCCAGCAACATCCTGTTTTAAAAAAGCCTATCCTCACCAGGAACCTTCCAACAAAGCACTTTGCGAGCAATTAGGTATGTTTGAAGTTGAGGGGGGAGGCAGAATTAAACATTTCATCTGAAAGGCAGCACCTCTCACAGTGCAGCACAGGGAGTGTCAGCCAGGGTCAAGCCCCTGGACCCACAACAGAGGTGAATGAGCTATCCACAGGCAACCAGTGTCCAACTTCAGCCAGGAGTGACTGGCCCAATCCTCGAACTGCAGAGCACGAAGACACTGACCCAGGAGAGAAACATTTCCTGAAGATTCCCTGTTTTTATCCCATCTGTTTCTTTTGCTTTGGAGGTTGACTTGGAATGTTGTGCTACCCCCCTGTCACACCACATTCAATATAGAATCCAATATAGGATGATGTTTTTTGCATCTTTATACTCTTCACTTGCGTGACATGATGAAGTGATTAACACTTTGATGATGAAATGTTTATACCTCCACGGCCTGCTTCAAAACACAGGAAAATGTGTATATTGTGGTGAATGTATAACATATAAATCCACACTGTATATCACTGTGTCCCTGTGGGCTCTGTCTGTGAGCCTTTACGCAGCTCTGCCCACAGGGGGAGATGAGGAGCATGTACAGGGCTCCGCCCTTGGCTCCGCCCACAACTGGAAGTATAAAGTGCTGCGGTCTTGCGAGCCTGCCTTCAGTTCAGCTAGTCGCAGGCAGGCTCGGTTGTAAGTCGATTAAAGCCACAGTTTACTTCAACTCGTGTCTCTGAGTGAATTGATGGTCGCATCATATATTTACTCGACATGGGTCACCATTCAGTAAGCAAGTCTCTCACAGCGATCACTGAATATCGCTGAGATGCGCATTATACCAAGAAGGTTAAAGTTCACATTCTCATTGAAAGAAAGACTTGCATTTATATATCACCTTTCAGGATGTGGCAAGGTGCTTTACAGTCAATTGGAAAACAAGACAGCCAATTTGTGCAGAGCAAGATCTCACAAACAGCAAAGGGTGGCTTTGGTGATTTTAGCTGCAGGTTCAATATTGACCCCAGTTCGCTCACCACAGTGTCTGTTCTTCATTCTTTCTCCACTAATCAGCAGGATTCACCAGCTCCATGTGACATTGACCAAATAGTGGGCAACACTGAAGCAGAGGAAGGTGACGTTTCTTCTTGATCCCTCGTCGAGCGATGAATGATGAATTCAGAGCAAACATTTTCAACTTCCTTTGACTTTTTCTCCTTCTCATTCGCCCTCTCCGAGCAGAGTGGGTCATTTTGGAATCAGAAACCTGAACTGGAGGGTTCCTCAGTCTGAAACTCTGCTGCTCACAGATTTTGCAGAATGATGGATAGCATCAGGAGAGCTTGCAGGTTCCTGTGACGTGAATCTCGCAGGCTTGTGTTTCATTGTCATGACTTCCAGCTGAAGAAAGTGAGCGACCCCTTATTGTTATTTATTACCCTTGTGTAAAAGCCTACCCCAAAGCCATCATAACCTGATTGTCCAGCCTGTGTTTAGCTGGTGTCAATTCACAGTCTGTGGAAGGTGCAGTAACGTGGATGCAATCCTAATACATCATTTTGGAACTCATACATTCTCTTGCCATCAATTCCAAAGGCAGACGGTTTTATTCTGAGGAGACTCTATGATCCTTATTTCTCAGTCACGTACACTCAAATGAAAACAGAGTTAATACTAAAAAAAAATGCAAGGACTACAACGGAAGCACAAGGTTTGACTATCCTCTCGTGAGGGGTGGGAGAATGTGGCATTAAGAGGGGAGTTGATTCGTGAAGGGCTTTATTTTATCTGATGTGGTCAACACTCACAAGGCCAGCATTTATTTCCCTTCCCGAGTGGCCGTGGAGAAGGTGGGGGTGAGCTGCCTTCTTGAACCGCTGCAGTCGCTGAGGTGTAGGTACACCTGCAGTGCTGTTAGGGAGGGCACAGCCAGGTCTTCCCACCTCGCTGGAGCAGCCTCTCCACAGGGTCTGTATTTACCTCAGTTTTCCCGGCAATTTCCCTTCACCTACATCCCGCTTTAAAGATTTGATCCGGATGTGGGGGGAAGCCCCTTAATTACATTATCATTTATTTGAATGGGGTTCCTGACCTTTCTGGCATGGGTCACATTTTCCGGATTTTGAGATATTTTGTGCCTATGTTGCTGTTTGTACTCACAGAAAGAGTCTGGGATTTTCCACCCCACCCAGGCTGGAAATCCGGGGGTTTCTGCCTCCACCCCCTTTCAGTTCCTGAGCCCCAACAACCCTCTGGGTGAAAAACCTTTTCCTTGTCTCAGTACGGTACCACAGTGGTTAGCACAGTTGCTTCACAGCTCCAAGGTGCCAGGTTCGATTCCCAGCTTGGGTCACTATCTGAAGCACACCAGGTTAAAGTCACAACTGAAAACATTTAGAATTCTGAATTCACCAAATGATCAAGAGATAGTCTTTTCATGGCAGAGAGAATAGCAGTACACCTGCTCTGTCTGGCTCCAGCTCCAACACTGAAATCAAAACTAAAACACACCCTGCAGCCTGCTCAAAAAACGAAAGTAAAAAGCTGACAGACAGCCCAGCTTCGCCCACTCTCTGACATCACTGCAGTAGTTAACACTCATTTCCTAAAGGTACTCTCACCACAGATATTTACATACACACCCATTTATAAACACCCATTTTCTTTTTTTTTATACATTTAGAATATCCAATTCATTTTTTTCCAATTAAGGGGCAATTTAACGTGGCCAATCCACCTAACCTGCACATCTTTGGGTTGTGGGGTGAAACCCACGCCGACACGGGGAGAACGTGCAAACTCCTCACAGACAGTGACCCAGGGCCGGGAATCGAACCCGGGTCCTCAGCGCCGTAGGCAGCAATGCTAACCACTGTGCCACCGTGCCGCCCAAACACCCATTTTCTTAAAGGTACTCTCACATGACACTGGGTGAGCATATACTTGTGCATCACATGGATCACAGAATAGGTACAGCACATGGTTAGATGCAGAGTGAAGCTCTCTCTACACTGTCCCCATCAAACACTCCCAGGGCAGGTACAACACGGGGCTAGATACAGAGTAAAGCTCCCTCTACACTGTCCCCATCAAACACTCCCAGGCCAGGTACAGCACAGGGTTAGATACAGAGTAAAGCTCCCTCTACACTGTCCCCATCAAACACTCCCAGGACAGGTACAGCACGGGGTTAGATACAGAGTAAAGCTCCCTCTACACTGTCCCTATCAAACACTCCCAGGGCAGGTACAGCACGGGGTTAGATACAGAGTAAAGCTCCCTCTACACTGTCCCCATCAAACACTCCCAGGACAGGTACAGCACAGGGTTAGATGCAGAGTGAAGCTCTCTCTACACTGTCTCCATCAAACTCTCCCAGGACAGTTACAGCACGGGGTTAGATACAGAGTAAAGCTCCCTCTACACTGTCCCCATCAAACACTCCCAGGACAGGTACAGCACGGGGTTAGATACAGAGTAAAGCTCCCGCTACACTGTCTCCATCAAACACTCCCAGGACAGGTACAGCATGGGGTTAGATACAGAGTAAAGCTCCCTCTACACTGTCCCCATCAAACACTCCCAGGGCAGGTACAGCACGGTGTTAGACATAGTGTAAGAAAACTCTCCTTCGTCCGAGATGACCATAGGCTTGTTTTCCCTTTGAGGGGGAGAGCTGACTGGTGGTCATTTAATTTGAAGATTTTCACAGTGAGGGGCAAAGTTGAGAAGGTGAGGCCCTGATGAATACCCTCAGCCGGTACGGAGTTAGATACAGAGTAATGGATGTGGGAAGCCAGGAGCGTGGGGTTTGAAAAATAGCAACCCTCTGACTCTTGTGGCTATTATTGCAGGAAGCAGATGGCCATTTGGTCAAGGTGACCAGGAAGAAATTTGAGGGATGACTGTCTTTTCCTGAATCATGCCAACAGCTATCGACCATTCCTCTCTGGCTCGCCTCGCTGTTATTGATCTGAAAGAACAGACAATAGGTCAGGTAACAAGGACATTACCTCGAGTCAGAGTAAGGGAGGTTCCACGTTGTCACTTACAGGCCTCCCTCAGAACCTCCCTGTGCTGACAAACTCCACAAATACCAGGACCTCCACTTTGATTTGAGTTCATGTTGCTGATTTTGGGATCCATCCTGGACCAACCACCTCGCCTGAAGGTTTGGGAGGTCTGTTTATCGGTTAATGTCTACACTGGTTTGTGTTAGCTCCAGTAAGGTGAGTTAGTGATGTAGGCCGTTATCTCAGGGTGGCGTTCCCCCATTCTGACTCAGCAGACCAGCGGTTTGAAACCCACCTAGAACCCTGCAACAAGTGGAGCCTGCAGTTCTGGCTCAGAATGTTGATTCGCCATTCCACAGGATACCGTGCCCCAAGAGTGTTGGTGTCTCCAGCCACCTCATCATACAAGTTGTCCGAAGCTCAAAATCTCTCCCACTGAATGGGACTGTCCTGGCTTTAACGGAGACAGAGGTGGTTTCTGGAATGGAAACGGCATTTACATCACATCCTGTTGGTCTGTCAATCAGCCTGAGGAGCAGGAACATCTTTCAGATGAGAAATTAAACCAAGGTACGTTCTGTCTGCTAAGCTGGATGGAGAAGATCCCACAGCCATTGAAGAAAGGCCCACAAACTGACCTTAGCTTACTTCCACTCCTGGAAGCTTTACTCTGTATCTAACCCCGTGCTGTACCTGTCCTGGGAGTGTTTGATGGGGACAGTGTAGAGGGAGCTTTACTCTGCATCTAACCCCGTGCTGTACCTGTCCTGGAAGTGTTTGATGGGGACAGTGCAGAGGGAGCTTTACTCTGTATCTAACCCCGTGCTGTACCTGTCCTGGGAGTGTTTGATGGGGACAGTGTAGAGGGAGCTTTACTCTGTATCTAACCCCGTGCTGTACCTGTCCTGGGAGTGTTTGATGGGGACAGCATAGAGGGAGCTTTACTCTGTATCTAACCCCGTGCTGTACCTGTCCTGGGAGTGTTTGATGGGGACAGTGTAGAGGGAGCTTTACTCTGTATCTAACCCCGTGCAGTACCTGTCCTGGGAGTGTTTGGCGCTGATGGTGTAGATTGATTGGGAATGGTAGGGGTGAGGGGAATGACAAGGGGGAATATTCATGACCTGTTAAAGTAAGTTGCTTTTTTGAAGACCAGAGGCTGACATGGCCAGATGATTAAATATTCATGACAGGCTGCTTGGGAACATCTGATATAAAAGTTTAATGCTATAGACAGTTTGTGGGTCTATCAGACAGACTTTGTTTAATGTGTACGGTACTTTAATTTGATCTATCACCTGCTGTTAAAAGCTCTCACAATTAGTTCACAGCCAGAGTTCAACATGTCTCCACTTTCAGTTTGTTCTGTCTTCACATCTCCTGCTTCCAAACCCACCAACTCTACATCCAGTCGGACAAGGCTGCGGATAACTGGGAACCCCACCACCTGGAGGTTCTCCTCCAAGTCACTCACCACCCTGACTTGCAAATATATCGGCCGTTCCTTCACTGTCGCTGGGTCAAAATCCTGGACCCCCCTCCCTAACAGCACAGTGGGTGTACCTACACCACACGGACTGCAGCGGTTCAAGAAGGCAGCTCACCCACCACCTTCTCAAGGGCAACTAGGGATGGGCAACAAATCCTGAATGGTGGCCTGGCCCGCGAACGGGGCCTACCGATCGGTGGGCGGGCTGGTTCCGTGGGGGCCTACTTTGCTCCGCGCCGGGCCCCTGTAGGGCTCGGCCATATTGCCCGGGGGCCGGCGCGGAGAAGGGAACCCCCGAGCATGCGCGGAAATACGCCGACCGTTCCCCGCCGGCTGGAGCTGCGGGAACCACTCCGGCGGCAACCTAGCCCCCTAGAAGGTGCGAATTCCTCACTTTCGGGTTGACGCCGGAGTCGTTGGCGCCGGAGTCGTTGACGCTGGAGTCGTTGGCGCCGGAGTCGTTGACGCCGGAGTCGTTGGCGCCGGAGTTGTTGGCGCTGGTTTTCACGCCGGTGTGGGTCAGAGCCCCATTTTTAGAGAATCCCGCCATAGTTCTCTGTTTTTTCCACTCTTTTGAAGTTCTGGCGGGAACCTGACAGCCCCTCCTTTGAAACTCTTTAAAACTTTAAAAACGTCACTTCTGCTGGTAGCAATACCTTCTCTTGATCTCTGCAGCTTTATTTTCCTCCCTGCCTTTTGAATTGCCCCTTTGCCCCCTGATTTCGATGTGCACCGTTCTTTCGTTGATTTCACTGATCCCAAGTTCCAGAGATCCGAGGGACCATTGTTTTCAAAACTTTTATACTTTATTTTTAAACAATTTGGGGACTGCTCCTCCTTTAAAAACTCCGGGGGGGGGGGGGGCTTCTCCGCCAGCTGATGGCGGAATCGGGAAACGCGATTGGGCGGAGAATCGGTTTTGACACCGAAATCGCGGCGGGCGCCAAATCACCATTGTCTGTCGCCTCGACAGCGGCGTCGATATGTTCCATTCCGCACGTACAGTAAACACCGTTGGAATATCATTAGCGGGCCTGACCTGGTATTCTCCGCGGCCTCCGCGATTCTCCACCTCGACTGGGGCAAATTCTCGACGGTTCGGTTCACTTGGGCTTTTAAAAATCGTGAATCAGTCGCCGTGGTTGCTGAGGGAGAGAGAGGGGGTACGGAAAGTGTCCAACATCACCATAGTTTACTGACTGTCGTGCCGCTGACCGGGGGGTTTCTGCCAGGGCTGGGGGGAGTAGTGGGGGGGGGAGGGCCAGGAGGTGGGCTGTGGAGTTGGGGTGGACGGGCAGGGAACACCATTGCCGCAGCTGGCAAGGCAGCCATGCAGCTGCGTAGGTCGCTGACTGCCCACTGTGAACGTAGGCCCACAGGTGGTATAGGTGCACCCCCAGGGAACCCCCCTAGGTGCCCTCTGGCCCCAGCCGACTCATTGGTGGGATGGACGCTCCAGCGCAACCAGTGCCATCTTGTCGGCTGGGATGACTGTGGGTGGGGAGTGGGAAGACTGCAGGTTGTCAGCCTCCTGAGTGTCAATCACGAATCCGGCAAATCCTGCACGGATTGATAGTGTTCCACGTGATGCTGGTACTCGTGCCTCAACGGTCCAGGTGCGCCGCTAGTTTTGCTGTCGTAGAAAGCTACAAAACCTGCCCTGGCACCAACACTTAGCCTCAGGAACGGAGAACAGTGTACAATGGCCAGCAACCTCATGGCTGCCTGAGAACAGCCCACCAGCTTCCACAGTCCACTATTTGCCTTCTAGATGTCTTCTGCCATTTGGTGAAGACTAGTGACCATCTTCTGCTGTGTTGCCCTCCAAGGGACAATCACGGCAATCACCAGGTTAATAGTCTCCCTGGCCTGTCACTTTAAATCAGACTCTGAAATTTACCTGCTCCACCTTCACTCTGACTCTGTTAGGCTCCGATGTTGGGTCTCGGTGATGTTGCCTGAATCTTGTCCCAGCCTGAGTCAGGAGGCTTTGTTGGGACAAAAATGGAAAAGATTTGGTGCAGGCAAATGGGTACGGATTGGCAATGCAACACAGATTACACTTTGGGGAATTGACGGCCCTGTATTACCGTTCCTGAGTCACTGTTGATGGGACTGGAAAGTTGTTGTTGTGTTTGGTCCTTTGTACTTCATGAAGGAACTCACCAAACACAGCATCTTGGCCAAACCAGAATCTTTTATTGAGTCGAGTGTGGTAAGATAGCAATCTGATAACACAGCACTTTATCATGGAGTCTGCTAAGTACTCCTCTGGAACTTGCACCTAGCGCTGACCATTCACATCTATGTCTTATTACTTTCTCAATCTCCTTCTGAAGGTTGCCGTGGGTCTCCCGTTATATTCGAGTCACAAGTCGCATGACCTTCGTCTAGAGACCGCGTGGTCTGTCTGTACCGCCACCTATCTTGGGACAGTGTAGAGGGAGCTTTACTCTGTATCTAACCCCGTGCTGTACCTGTCCTGGGAGTGTTTGATGGGGACAGTGTAGAGGGAGCTTTACCCTGTATCTAACCCCGTGGTGTACCTGCCCTGGGAGTGTTTGATGGGGACAGTGTAGAGGGAGCTTTACTCTGTATCTAACCCCGTGCTGTACCTGTCCTGGGAGTGTTTGATGGGGACAGTGTAGAGGGAGCTTTACTCTGTATCTAACCCCGTGCTGTACCTGTCCTGGGAGTGTTTGATGGGGACAGTGTAGAGGGAGATTTACTCTGTATCTAACCCCGTGCTGTACCTGTCCTGGGAGTGTTTGATGGGGACAGTGTAGACTAGGGAACTTTACTCTGTATCTAACCCCGTGCTGTACCTGCCCTGGGAGTGTTTGATGGGGACAGTGTAGAGGGAGCTTTACTCTGTATCTAACCCTGTGCTGTACCTGTCCTGGGAGTGTTTGATGGGGACAGTGTAGAGGGAGCTTTACTCTGTGTCTAACCCCGTGCTGTACCTGTCCTGGGAGTGTTTGATGGGGACAGTGTAGAGGGAGCTTTACTCTGTATCTAACCCTGTGCTGTACCTGTCCTGGGAGTGTTTGATGGGGACAGTGTAGAGGGAGCTTTACTCTGTGTCTAACCCCGTGCTGTACCTGTCCTGGGAGTGTTTGATGGGGACAGCGTACAGGGAGCTTTACTCTGTATCTAACCCCCGTGCTGTACCTGTCCTGGGAGTGTTTGATGGGGACAGTGTAGTGGGAGCTTTACTCTGTATCTAACCCCCGTGCTGTACCTGTCCTATGATCCACCTATCCTGTGATGCATGTGATGTACAAGTAAATGCTCACCCAGTGTCATGTGAGAGTACCTTTAAGAAAATGGGTGTTTATAAATGGGTGTGTATGTAAATATCTGTAGTGAGAGTACCTTTAGGAAATGGGTGCTTACTACTGTGGTGATGTCAGAGATTGGGTGGAGCTGGGCTGTCTGTCAGCTTTTTACTTTCGTTTTTGAGCAAGCTGCAGGGTGTGTTTTAGTTTTGTTTTCAGTGTTGGAGCTGAAGCCAGACAGAGCAGGTGTACTGCTGTTCTCTCTGCCATCCAAAGACTATCTCTTGATCATTTGGTTAATTCAGAATTATAAATGTTCTCAGTAGTGACTTTAACCTGATGTATTTCTGATAAAGGTTTTGTTTTTAAGTCATATGGATGTTAAAAAGGGAAGCTTAAAGATTTACTTAGTGTTGTAGTATTTTGGGGTTGTATTTGAATTAATGGTTGCTAAGATGTTCACTGTAAGTTTAAAAAAAGTTAACTTGAGTTCATAGAATATACATTGTTTTGCTTTCAAAAATACTTTTCCATTTCTGCTGTACCACACCTGTAGAGTGGGCTGTGTGCTCCCCATACCACAATCTAGTAAAAGTTGTGGGTCAGGTGAACTCTATGATACACCTTGGGGTTCTCTAAACCCTGGCCCATAACACCCAGGCATGGTATGTTTTAAGGAGCATTTTAAGTGAGGAATAAGGAGCAAGGTTTAAGGAGTGAATTCCAGAGCCATGGGCCTTCCTGGGATGGAGAAGAGATTAAATTGAGAGAAACAGAGCAGCACGGTGGCGCAGTGGGTTAGCACTGCTGCCTCACAGCACCGAGGTCCCAGGTTCGATCCCGGCTCTGGGTCACTGCCCGTGAGGAGTTTGCACATTGTCCCCGTGTCTACATGAGTTTCGCCCCCACAACCCAAAGATATGCAGGTTAGGTGGATTGGCCACACTAAATTGCCCCTTAATTGGAAAAATGAATAGGGTACCTTAAATTTTAAAAACAAATGAGAGAAATTTACATAGAATTTACAGTGCAGAAGGAGGCCATTCGGCCCATCGAGTCTGCACCGGCTCCTGGAAAGAGCACCCTACCCAAGGTCAACACCTCCACCCTATCCCCATAACCCAGTAACCCCACCCAACACTAAGGGCAATTTTGGACACTAGGGGCAATTTAGCATGGCCAATCCACCTAACCTGCACATCTTTGGACTGTGGGAGGAAACCGGAGCACCCGGAGCAAACCCACGCACACACGGGGAGGATGCGTAGACTCCGCACAGACAGTGACCCAAGCCGGGAATCGAACCTGGGACCCTGGAGTTGTGAAGTGATTGTGCTATCCACAATGCTACCGTGCTGCTGTGGAGCTTTGGATGGTTATAGGGCTAGAAGAGCTTAGAATGATTGGAGGGGGGGTGGCAGGGTGTCAAGAAGGGATTTGTAAACATGGATGAGAATTTTAAATTTGCTGGCCAGCTCGATAATGTACGTCAGGAAACACAGGGATGGCAGGCGAATGGGACTGTTCGGTTGTAGGGTTTGGGATGAGCTGCAATATATGGAGGATGGAAATAGGGAGGCTGGTCAGGAGGCAATAAGAATTGTCAGATGTGGAGGTAACAAAGTCACGGATGAGGAATGCAGCAGCCAATCTGTTGAGGCACAGGTTGTGCTGGTTGCTGTTACAGAGCTGGGAAGGAGGCTGGGTACTGGGGCTGGTTTAGCACAATGGGCTAAACAGCTGGCTTGTAATGCAGAACAAGGCAGCAGCGCAGGTTCAATTCCCATACCAGCCTCCCCGAACAGGCACCGGAAGGTGGCGACTAGGGGCTTTTCACAGTGACTTCATTGAAGCCTACTTGTGACAATAAGCGATTCGTATCATTATGCTGTGTGCTCGTGGATCGGACACACTCGATGTTCGCACCCTCACTGTTACCCTCTTGAAAATCACTCAGGAGACTTCATTAACTTGAAACTGCAATTTACAAAGCACTTTCCAATCTGCAAAGATCCCAGACACTTAGCCAATCGTGCGCTATGTTTTATCTTTCAATGTGATTCAGAAATGCACACATTTACATATTTAAATCAAATTAATCTTCATTTAGTACAGGACCCAACTATTGCAGTAAAACAGTCTGAGTGTTGATAGCAGGTTCAGCGGGGGGGGGGACCTTAATTTGCACATTACAAAGCTAATTGATTTAGAGGAGTATCTAAGCCAGAGATCAGAGAGTACTGTATTTAGCTTTCACATTTATAGTCAAAATCTAGTGCTCGGAAACATATAGTCAACAGTAACTTTTTAAAAAATTAAAATTTAATTTACTAATTAATTGACGCACTGTCAATTAGAGGGGTGCAGTGCTCTGACTGTGAGATGTGGCAGGTCCGGGAGGCTTCCAGAGTCCCAGATGGCTTCATCTGCAGAAAGGGGGCAGCATAATCAAAGACCCCTCCCACCCGGCTTACTCACTCTTCCAACCTCTTCCATCGGGCAGGAGATACAGAAGTCTGAGAACACGCACTGACACTCAAAAACAGCTTCTTCCCCGCTGTCACCAGACTCCTAAATGACCCTCTTATTGACTGACCTCATTAACACTACACCCATGTCTGCTTCATTCGATGCCAATGCTTATGTAGTTACATTGTATATCTTGTGTTGCCCTATGATGTATTTTCTTGAATTTTGTTTAATTCCCTTTTCTTCCCATGTACTGAATGATCTGTTGAGCTGCTTGTAGAAAAATACGTTTCACTGTACCTCAGTACACATGACAATAAACAAATCCAATCCAATATAATCGAAGTGCACCCAACTGGAGCTCCTCACAGACCGCATGGTTCGGTTGGGGCAGCAGTTGGATGCATTTAGGAGCATGCAGGTGGCGGAAAGCATCATAGATAGCAGTTATATAAATGTGGTCACACCCAAGGTGCAGGCAGAGAGATGGGTGACCACCAGAAGGGGCAGGCAGTCAGTGCAGGAATCCCCTGTGGTTGTCCCCCCTTCGAACCCCCTTTGGATACTGTTGGGGTTTCAGCCTATCGGGGAAAACAGCAGCAGCCAGAGCAGTGGCACCACGACTGGCTTTGATGTTCAGCAGGGAGGGTCAAAGCGCAGAAGAGCAATAGTCATAGGGGATTCCATAGTCAGGGGCACAGATAGGTGCTTCTGTGGACGTGAAAGAGACTCCAGGATGGTATGTTGCCTCCCTGGCGCCAGGGTCCAGGATGTCTCCGAACGGGTAGCAGGCATCCTGAAGGGGGAGGGCAAACAGGCAGAGGTCGTTATACATATTGGTACTAACGACATAGGCAGGAAGGGGTATGAGGTCCCGCAGCAGGAGTTCAGGGAGCTAGGCAGAAAGTTAAAAGACAGGACCTCTAGGGTTGTAATCTCGGGATTACTCCGTGCCATGTTGTGATGGGAGACTTCAACTCACTTAGTGCTCGGGGCTTAGACGGGGCAGAGTTTGTAAGGAGCATCCAGGAGGGCTTCTTAAAACAATACGTAGATAGTCCAACTCGGGGAGGGGCTGTACTGGACCTGGTATTGGGGAATGGACCTGGTATTGGGGAATGAACCCGGCCAGGTGGTAGAAGTTTCAGTGGGGGAGCATTTCGGGAACAGTGACCACAATTCAGTAAGTTTTAAAGTGCTGCTGGACAAGGATAAGAGTGGTCATAGGGTGAATGTGCTAAATTGGGGGAAGGCTAATTATAACAATATTAGGCAGGAACTGAAGAACCTAGATTGGGGGCGGATGTTTGAAGGTAAATCAACATCTGACATGTGGGAGGCTTTCAAATGTCAGTTGAAAGGAATTCAGGACCGGCATGTTCCTGTGCGGAAGAAGGATAAATACAGCAAATTTCGGGAACCTTGGATCACGAGCGATATTGTAGACCTCGTCAAAAAGAAAAAGGAGGCATTTGTCAGGACTCGAAGGCTGGAAACAGACAAAGCCTGTGTGGAATATAAGGAAAGTAAGGAACTTAAGCAAGGAGTCAGGAGGGCTAAAAGGGGTCATGAAAAGTCATTGGCAAATAGGGTTAAGGAAAATCCCAAGGCTTTTTGTACGTACATAAATAGCAAGAGGGTAGCCAGGGAAAGGGTTGGCCCACTGAAGGATAGGCAAGGGAATCTATGTGTGGAGCCAGAGGAAATGGGTGAGGTACTAAATGAATACTTTGCATCAGTATTCACCAAAGAGAAGGAATTGGTGGATGTTGTGTCTGGAGAAGGCTGTGTAGATAGCCTGGGTCACATTGTGATCCAAAAAGACGAGGTGTTGGGCGTCTTGAAAAATATTAAGGTAGATAAGTCCCCAGGGCCTGATGGGATCTACCCCAGAATACTGAAGGAGGCTAGAGAGGAAATTGCTGAGGCCTTGACAGAAATCTTTGGATCCTCACTGTCTTCAGGTGATGTCCCGGAGGACTGGAGAAGAGCCAATGTTGTTCCTTTGTTTAAGAAGGGTAGCAAGGATAATCCAGGGAACTACAGGCCGGTGAGCCTCACATCGGTGGTAAGGAAATTACTGGAGAGAATTCTTCGAGACAGGATCTACTCCCATTTGGAAGCAAATGGACGTATTAGTGAGAGGCAGCATGGTTTTGTGAAGGGGAGGTTGTGTCTCACTAACTTGATGGAGTTTTTCGAAGAGGTCACAAAGGTGATGCAGGTAGGGCAGTGGATGTTGTCTATATGGACTTCAGTAAGGCCTTTGACAAGGTGCCTCATGGTAGGTTAGTACAAAAGGTGAAGTCACACGGGATCAGGGTGAGCTGGCAAGGTGGATACAGAACTGGCTAGGTCATAGAAGGCAGAGAGTAGCAATGGAAGGGTGCTTTTCTGATTGGAGGGCTGTGACTAGTGGTGTTTCGCAGGGATCAGTGCTGGGACCTTTGCTGTTCGTAGTATATATAAATAATTTGGAGAAAAATGTAACTGGTCTGATTAGTAAGTTTGTGGGCGACACAAAGGTTGGTGGAATTGTGGATAGCGATGAGGACTGTCAGAGGATACACCAGGATTTAGATCGTTTGGAGACTTGGGCGGAGAGATGGCAGATGGAGTTTAATCCAGACAAATGTGAGATAATGCATTTTGGAAGGTCTAATGCAGGTAGGGAATATACAGTGAATGGTAGAATCCTCAAGAGTATTGAAAGTCAGAGAGATCTAGGTGTGCAGGTCCACAGGTCACTGAAAGGGGAAATACAGTTGAAAATGAAAATCGCTTATTGTCATGAGTAGGCTTCAATGAAGTTACTGTGAAAAGCCCCTAGTCGCCACATTCCGGCGCCTGTCCGGGGAGCCTGGTACGGGAATCGAACCGCGCTGCTGGCCTGCTTGGTCTGCTTTAAAAGCCAGCGATTTAGCTGAGTGAGCTAAACCAGCACCTAAACCAGTTGGAGAAGGGAGTCAAGAAGGCATACGGCATGCTTGCCTTCATTGGCCGGGGCATTGAGTATAAGAATTGGCAAGTCATGTTGCAGCTGTATAGAACCTTAGTTAGGCCACACTTGGAGTATAGTGTTCAATTCTGGTCGCCACACTACCAGAAGGATGTGGAGGCTTTAGCGAGGGTGCAGAAGAGATTTACCAGGATGTTGTCTGGTATGGAGGGCATTAGCTATGAGGAGCGGTTGAATAAACTCGGTTTGTTCTCACTGGAACTACGGAGGTTGAGGGGCGACCTGATAGAGGTCTACAAAATTATGAGGGGCAGAGACAGAGTGGATAGTCAGAGGCTTTTTCCCAGCGTAGAGGGGTCAATTACTAGGTTTAAGGTGCGAGGGGCAAGGTTTAGAGGAGATATGCGAGGCAATTTTTTTACACAGAGGGTAGTGGGTGCCTGGAACTCGCTACCGGAGGAGGTGGTGGAAGCAGGGACGATAGTGACATTTAAGGGGCATCTTGACAAATACATGAATAGGATGGGAATAGAGGGATAGCGACCCCAGAAGTGTAGAAGATTTTAGTTTAGTTGGGCAGGATGGTCGGCACGGGCTTGGAGGGCCGAAGGGCCTGATCCTGTGCTGTACTTTTCTTTGTTCTTTGTTCTTTGAAAACATTAAGGGGCTTGACAGGGTAAATTGTGGCAAGATGTTTCCTCTTGGCTGTTGTCTCGAACCTAGGGTACAATGTTAGGGTAAAGGAAGATCATTTAGGGTTGTAGTGAGGAGGGTTCGCTCAGGGGATTGTGAACCTTTGGAATTCTCCACCCAGGAAGCTGGAGATGCTTCACCATTTATATTCAAAACTGATTGACGGACAGAATTGCCGACGCTTCGGGAATTGAAAGACGAGAGAGTGTGGGAAGGTGGAGTTGAGGTCAGGGGTCAGCCATGATCTTATTGAACCAAGGCACAGGCTCAAGGGGCCTCCTCCTGCTCCTGTTTCTTATGTTGATGGTGGCTAAAGGTCTCTCCTATGTGGAGGATTTATTGCTACTGTCCCCCAGCCTGGGTGGGAACCCTCATCCCATCATTATTATGAAATAACTTCGGCCTCAATATTTTCTTCGACTTAATGTCAACTTCACCACATCTGCCTGAACAGCTGTTGCCCTTTTTGTGAATGAACACCCCGGGGTCTTTGCAATTGGCGGCATTAAATACCATGCCCTTTATCAGGCAGCTGAATCTGTCTCTGATTGTTATTCACCATGGGGAGTCTATTTCCTGGGTCTGCACTCAATCTCAGTACTTACCACACGGGCACCTGTATGGTATTGTCCCTGTTCCCTGCACACTCCACACACCTTCATCTATTACCAAGCAGTGCGACAGTATCTGCTGGAACCGACTAACAGACCAGACATCAATGAGCTATTTCGAAAGATTGTTTTGCGTTTCACAGCTGAAAAAAATTGTAATTTCACAAAACCGCGATGTGCTCAGCCACCAGAAAGACGAAGCTCGAGCACAGCTAAGTGAACAAATTCCCTCGGGAATTCAGTGAGGCCAGACGCCGTATCACTGTCGCTCTTTCAGCTTAACCTTCACAGTGCCAGTTTAACCTCGCTGGATAACACTCTCACGGCAGAGGCAGGAGGTTGGGGCTTCAAAACCCATTCTACTTTACAGAGAGGTGGCTCTCAATGTTCAGGATTGAAGTGTCTGGTATTGTGAGTTGGGGATCGAGGTATAAGGATCCGAGCGAAGGTATTGGGACAATATCCTGATGCTGACGGGAAATGAAAGGTAGATTTATTTACAATGATCTGTGGAACGCAGCATCTCACTCCCAGTGTAATCCTAGCTGGTTTAGCACAGTGGGCTAAACGGCTGACTTGTAATGCAGAACAATGCCAGCAGCGCGGGTTCAATTCCCGAACCGGCCTCCCCGAACAGGCGCGGGAATGTGGCGACTAGGGGCTTTTCACAGTAACTTCATTGAAGCCTACTCGTGACAATAAGCGATTTTTATTATTATTATTTTTATTAACTGGAACGATGTATCGCACCGTCCCCAAGCTGGGCTGGCTGTTAACCTTTGCTCATAACGAGCCCCGGGTGGTTGGCCGTCACCCCCTACCCGGGGAGCTGGTACTCCACAAGTCTCACAGGGAGATCAATGATGTGGAGATGCCGGCGTTGGACTGGGGTGAGCACAGTAAGAAGCCTTACAACACCAGGTTAAAGTCCAACAGGTTTGTTTCAAACACGAGCTTTCGGAGCACGGCTCCTTCTTCAGGTGAATCCGTGTGCAGTGCTCCGAAAGCTAGTGTTTGAAACGAACATATTAAACTTTAACCTGGTGTTGGAAGGCTTCTTACTCGGGAGATCAATGTTTGTTTCGCATGACCCTGGTGAGGGTTTTCGACAAATACAATGAGAAACTAGTTTATTGTATGAGAATAATTGTTCTGTTTACCGCTCCTGTGGAATGCAGAACGGCTGTGAAAAGTTTGAGCAGAGGAACGAGAGGAAGAAACGCAGGGAATGTCGACAGCCGTGTGGGATGCAAGCATCGTGGCCCAGTTTTACTGTCATCGTCAGACTAGCTCCTGGGTGACACCTGGTGGCCAGAGGGCAGAAATACAGGTGTAGAGCTGCAAATTGAGAGACTTCACTTTCCTGGGGCGGGATTCTCCCCTACCTGGCGGGACGGGGGGTCCCGGCAATTCTCCGCACCTTTAGGGGCTAGGCCCGCGTCGGAGTGGTTCCCACTCCGCCGGCTGCCGTGAACGGCCTTTGGCGCCAGGCCAGATGGGGCCGAAAGGACTTCGCGGCCGGCGTCAGTCTGCGCATGCGCCGGAGCATCAGCGGCTGCTGACGTCATCCCCGCGCATGCGCAGGGCAGGAGGTCTCTTCCGCCTCCACCATGGTGAAGGCCATGGCAGGGGATGGAAGAAAAAGAGTGCCCCCACGGCACAGGCCTGCGCGCCGATTGGTGGGCCCCGATCGCGGGCCAGGCCACTGTGGGGGCCCCCCCGGAGTCAGATCCCCCCCCCAGGACCCCGGAGCCCGCCCGCACTGCCAATCCCGCCAGTCAGGTCGGTGGTTTAAACCACGTCGGCGGGAGAGGCCTGCCAGCGGAGGGACTTCGGCCTATCGCGGGCCGGAGAACCGCAGCGGGGGGCCCGCCAACCGGCGCACCGTGATTCCCGCCCCCGCCAACTCTCGGGTGGCGGAGAATTCGGGACACGGCGGGGGCGGGATTGATGCTGGCCCCGGGCGATTCTCCAACCCGGCGGGGGGGGGGGGGGGGGGAGTTGGAGAATCCTTCCTCCACCTGTGAATATTTTCTGCCAATTTCAGCATGGGGGTCATTTAATCAGAGACAGATCCTGTCCGTGGCTTCTATCAGCAGCCCCTCAATAGTGATTGTGAGGGAGAAACTCTGGTTGCCTCTCCCTCTTTCTAGCCCAGGTCTGGTTAGGGGATCCATCCCCTAATCCCATGCCTCGCCCCCCCCCCCCATTCCCCAGTTATAGGGAGCAGCTGAACCATCCGAGAGCCAGGGATCATGTGTTTAAAGCTCAGCTTAAAGGAGCAAGTGGTCAGCAATTGTTGCCCATTCCTATTTGCCCTCCAGAGGATGGTGGTGGTGAGCTGCCTTCTTGAACTGCTGCAGTCCCTGTGGTGTAGGTACACCCACAGTGTTGTTAGGGAGGGAGTTCCTGGATTTTGACCCAGCGACAGTGAAGGAACGGAGATATATTTCCAAGTCGGGAGAGTGGGTGGCTTGAGGGGGAGAGATTCCAGGTGGTGGTGATCCCAGGTATCCACATCCCTTGTCCTTCTAGATGGTAGTGGACACAGGTTTGGAAGGTGCTGTCTAAGGAACCTTGGGGAGTTGCTGCATTGATCAGAAACTGAACTGCACTAGCCACATTAATACCGTGGCATCCAGGGTAGGTCAGAGGCTAGGAATCCTACTGTGAGTAACTCACCTCCTGACCACCCCCCCCCCCCAAAGCCTGTCCACCATCTACAAGGTACAAGTCAGGAGTGTGATGGAATATTCTCCACTTGCCTGGATGAGCGCAGCTCCAATAACACTCAAGAAACTCAACACCATCCAGGACAAAGCAGCCCCGCTTGATTGCTCCCCCTTCCACAAACATTCACTCCCTCCACCACCGATGCACAGTGGCAGCCGTGTGCACCATCTACAAGATGCACTGCACTAACTCACCAAGGTTCCTTCGACAGCACCTTCCAAACTCATAAAAGTGCTTTGCAGCCAATGAAATACCTTCCTTGAGGTGCAGCCACTGTTGTGATGTAGGGAATTTGGCAGCCTATTTATGCACAGAAAGATCTCACAATGTGATAATGACCCAGATAACCTGTTTGCTTCGTGCTTGAGGA
Source organism: Scyliorhinus canicula (assembly GCF_902713615.1). Taxonomy (NCBI): domain Eukaryota; kingdom Metazoa; phylum Chordata; class Chondrichthyes; order Carcharhiniformes; family Scyliorhinidae; genus Scyliorhinus; species Scyliorhinus canicula. The sequence continues at coordinate 5,374,255 of NC_052161.1, forward strand.
AGAAATACTGGCCAGGCACTGGGCAGGGCAACTCAGCTCTTCCTCGCGATAGCGCCAAGGGATCATTTGTGTCCACACTGAAGGGCTGGTGGGAGCCTGGCTCAATGTCTCAGTTTAAAGACGGCACCTCCAACAACACTCTCGCAGTGTTGCCACAGGGACTGTCAGCCAGCATTCTGACCTCAAATCTCTGGGGTGAGTCTCGTGTTCACAAAATACAGACTTAGTTTGTGACCACAGCAGCAGTGCTCACACCTAATTAAGGAGGAAGCCTGGAGCATGTCTTTTCTGGCGCAGTTGGAGGATCAAGAGAGCTGGAATACAAGAGCAGGGATGTACTTCTGAGGCTGTATAAGGCTCTGGTCAGACCCCATTTGGAGTATTGTGAGCAGTTTTGGGCCCCGTATCTAAGGAAGGATGTTCTGGCCTTGGAAAGGGTCCAGAGGAGGTTCACAAGAATGATCTCTGGAATGAAGAGCTTGTCGTATGAGGAGCGGTTGAGAACTCTGGGTCTGTACTTCTTGGAGTTTCGGAGGATAAGGGGGGACCTTATTGAAACTTACAGGATACTGCGAGGCCTGGATAGAGTGGACGTGGAGAGGATGTTTCCACTTGTAGGAAAATCTAGAACCCGAGGACACCATCTCAGACTAAAGGGACGATCCTTTAAAACAGAGATGAGGAGGAATTTCTTCAGCCAGAGGGTGGTGAATCTGTGGAACTCTTTGCTGCAGAAGGCTGTGGAGGCCAAATCACTGAGTGTCTTTAAGACAGAGATAGATAGGTTCTTGATTAATAAGGGGATCAGGGATTCTGGGGAGAAGGCAGGAGAATGGGGATGAGAAAAATATCAGCCATGATTCAATGGCGGAGCAGACTCGATGGGCCGAGTGGCCTAATTCTGCTCCTATGTCTTATGGTCTTATTTTTTTTAAATTTAGAGTACCCAATTCATTTTTTCCAAGTAAGGGGCAATTTAGCATGGACAATCCACCAACCCTGCAGATCTTTGGGTTGTGGGGGTGAAACCCACGCAGACACGGGGAGAATGTGCAAACTCCACACGGACAATGACCCAGGGCCGGGATCGAACCTGGGACCACGGCGCTGTGAGGCAGCAGTGCTAACCCACTGCGCCACCCTGCTGCCCCCGTCTTATTGTCTTATGATCGGGAGACGGAGCAGAATCTGTTTAGGAAGCTGATTCGAGGCAAAGCATCAAAGCTGCCAGCTGGGACCTTCCATTTAATGACAGCTCTGTGATCACCACACTGTGGAGATAAAGATGATATTTCCACAGAGATATCAATATTGATAACAGCAGATGGCAATCCCAATATCTCACTCAGGAAAGGGCACACAGCTGCTTAACCTTCAGCATTGATTCCCATTGGCAACTGACTGACAACACAGTGCAGATAAGATAATGAGACCAGAAGGAGGCCATTCGGCCCCTCGGGGCCGATCCTGCCATATAACCATTCCAGTACCTTAACGCCAAACATCAGCCCTGGTGTCATATCCCCCAGTTCCCGAGTCCAGCTGAAAGCTCACAAACTCTGATTTTAAATGGTCCGCTGAGTTGGCGTCTTTCTGATTGTTTAGAGGCGAGGGTTCCATCAGGAAAAGTGACCCGGACCTTCCCAGGAGCCCCAATCATTCCCCAATCGCCACTCGAACTTCAACGTTCCCACAACCTGACTCTGCTCCGCATTTCCTCCTGGATATTCCGAGCCCGGCCTTCCCTGATTTGCAGATTGCAGTGTCTCTCAGAGCTCCGTTACAGTGGAGTCATGGGAGGGGGGGGCGTGTGGAGACTGGTCAGGAACCATCCCCCCCCCCCCCCCCCCCCCACCTTTTTACAACACTCGCTGCTTCATAGAATATGGAACATAGAAGCAGGATGAGGCCATTCGGCCCTTCTAGCCTGCTCCGCCATTCATTGGCTGATCATGGCTGGTCATCCAACTCGATAGCCGAATCCCATTTTCCCCCCAAATCCTTTGCTCCCCTTTGCCTTGGGTGCCACATCTAACTTATGGTAAATTTGGTTCAGTTTGTATGTTGGTGAATGAAGGAGTGAATGAGTAGGGGGTAGGTGGGTAGGGTGATAGAGGGTGGGTTGGCAGGTGGGTGGGGTGGTAGAGGGTGGGGTGGCAGGTGTGTGGGGTGGTAGAGGGTGGGTTGGCAGGTGAGTGGGGTGGTAGAGGGTGGGTTGGCAGGTGAGTGGGGTGGTAGAGGGTGGGGTGGCAGGTGAGTGGGGTGGTAGAGGGTGGGTTGGCAGGTGAGTGGGGTGGTAGAGGGTGGGGTGGCAGGTGAGTGGGGTGGTAGAGGGTGGGGTGGCAGGTGAGTGGGGTGGTAGAGGGTGGGTTGGCAGGTGAGTGGGGTGGTAGAGGGTGGGGTGGCAGGTGAGTGGGGTGGTAGAGGGTGGGTTGGCAGGTGAGTGGGGTGGTAGAGGGTGGGGTGGCAGGTGAGTGGGGTGGTAGAGGGTGGGTTGGCAGGTAGGTGGGGTGGTAGAGGGTGAGGTGACAGGTGGGTGGGGTTGTAGAGGGTGGGTTGGCAGGTAGGTGGGGTGGTAGAGGGTGGGGTGGCAGGTGGGTGGGGTGATAGAGGGTGGGTTGGAAGGTGAGGGGGTGGTTGTCTGTTTGGGAGGGTAGTACGGGGGTCTCTGTGGATGAGTGAGAGTTTAGTTCAGTTGTTACCCACATAATGGACCCGCCAGGCAGAGAACGTTTTCAGCACAAACATGGGAATGTACCCACCTGATATATTTAAACTCTTTCAATCTCCTTGGAGTGTTTGATGGGACAGTGTAGAGGGAGCTTTATGGGAATGGGAATGGGGTTAGGATAGGGGAACGGGAAGGGGTTAGGAGAGGGGAATGGGGATGGGGTTAGGATAGGGGAATGGGAATGGGGTTAGGATAGGGGAACGGGAATGGGGTTAGGATAGGGGAATGGGAATGGGGTTAGGATAGGGGAATGGGAATGGGGTTAGGATAGGGGAATGGGAATGGGGTTAGGATAGGGGAATGGGAATGGGGTTAGGATAGGGGAACAGGAAGGGGTTAGGATAGGGGAATGGGAATGGGGTTAGGATAGGGGAACGGGAATGGGGTTAGGATAGGGCAATGGGAATGGGGTTAGGATAGGGGAATGGGAATGGGGTTAGGATAGGGGAATGGGAATGGGGCTAGGATAGGGGAATGGGAATGGGGTTAGGATAGGGGAATGGGGATGGGGTTAGGATAGGGGAATGGGAATGGGGTTAGGATAGGGGAATGGGAATGGGGTTAGGATAGGGGAACAGGAAGGTGTTAGGATAGGGGAATGGGAATGGGAATGGGAATGGGATTAGGATAGGGGAACAGGAATGGGGTTAGGATAGGGGAACAGGAAGGGGTTAGGATAGGGGAACAGGAAGGGGTTAGGATAGGGGAATGGGGATGGGGTTAGGATAGGGGAACGGGAATGGGGTTAGGATCGGGGAACGGGAATAGGGTTAGGATAGGGGAACGGGAATGGGGTTAGGATAGGGGAACGGGAATGGGGTTAGGATAGGGGAACGGGAATGGGGTTAGGATAGGGGAACAGGAAGGGGTTAGGATAAGGGAACGGGAACGGGTTAGGATAGGGGAACAGGAAGGGGTTAGGATAGGGGAATGGGAATGGGGGTAGGATAGGGGAACGGGAAGGGGTTAGAATAGGGGAACGGGAATGGGGTTAGGATAGGGGAACAGGAAGGGGTTAGGATAGGGGAATGGGAATGGGGTTAGGATAGGGGAACAGGAAGGGGTTAGGATAGGGGAACGGGAATGGGGTTAGGATAGGGGAACGGGAATGGGGTTAGGATAGGGGAACGGGAATGGGGTTAGGATAGGGGAACGGGAATGGGGTTAGGATAGGGGAACGGGAATAGGGTTAGGATAGGGGAACGGGAATGGGGTTAGGATAGGGGAACGGGAATGGGGTTAGGATAGGGGAACGGGAATGGGGTTAGGATAGGGGAATGGGAATGGGAATGGGGTTAGGATAGGGGAACGGGAATGGGGTTAGGATAGGGGAACGGGAATGGGGTTAGGATAGGGGAATGGGAATGGGAATGGGGTTAGGATAGGGGAACGGGAATGGGGTTAGGATAGGGGAATGGGAATGGGAATGGGGTTAGGATAGGGGAACAGGAAGGGGTTAGGATAGGGGAGTGACGATGCCGGCAGTAGAAGTTGGGAAAGTCCTGTATATTTATCACCTCTTAACAGAGAAAAGAAAAGTTAATATTTCAGGCACTATCCCTCGAACGCTTTCAGAGAGGGACAGTTTAAATATGCCGAAAGATAGGAGGGATATCCAGTAGGTTATAGGGCAGAGGTTCAATGTGCGTGGTTTTGGTACATGGAGGATGTACATGGGGTTAATAACCATGCTGGAGGTTACCAGTTAATGCATTTTGCTGTCCGTCTCCCCCACTCTCTCAGTACTCTGGACAAAAGTGACATTTCTGTTCTCTCAAGCTGTGAGCCCTGCTGGCAACGTCCATCTCTACTTCAGTTCTTTCTTCCGTTGCTCGGACGCCACAGGCTTTTTGTCCTCTTGCTTCCTTTAGATCGTCTGCTCCAAAGTTCCAGTTCAGAGGCTGGTCGGGCTTCCTGCCCTTCACTGAATCACACAGTAACTTTCACAAAGAACCCACCTTCTCTCAGGAGGAAAGACCTTTCAGAGTGAAAGGCTGCTGAAATGCCACATCAGAGTGTGCAGGTACTGGCAGGCAACCCAGCTCCTTTGAAACAGGAATTGCCAAAGGGGAAATCTAATTCAGCTGCTGAATGTTTCAGCATAAGGTGCAGGCGCAGGAAGATCTGTCAACGATGAAATGCATCCTCTCATCTTCTAACAGTTCATCAGCCTCTCACTCTCTGTCTCTCACCCTGTCTGTGGCCCTAACTCTGTGTGTTTTTCTCACCGTCAATCCCTCTGTCTTCTGCATCTCTGTCTTTCACTCTTTCTCCTTGAGTCTCCTTGTCTCTCACTCTGCGCATTCTGTCTCTGTCTCACTCTGTCTCTCACTCTGTGTGTGTCTCTGTTTCTCACTCTGTGTGTGTCTCTGTTTCTCACTCTCACTCTGACTCTCGCTCTGTGTGTGTTTCTCTGTTTCTCACTCCGTGTGTGTGCCTCTCATTTTGTCATTGTTTCTGTGCCTCTCACTGAGTCACTCATTCTGACTCTGTCAAGCTCTGTATCTCTTGTTTGCATATCTCCCTGTCCGTGTGTCATTCTGTGTCTCTTACTCTGTGTGTGTCTCAACCTGTCCTCCACTCTGAGAGCACATCATTCTACTGTATCGTTCTCGCCCTGTGTGTCTCTCTATATCCCTCACTGTGAATTTCTCACTCTGTGTCTCCTATTCTGTCTCTGACACAGAGTGTGTGCCTTTGTGTTGATTTTGTGTCCCTGTCCCTACACCTGGTGAGAGCGGGCTATCAGAATGGTTTTAAATACTGAATGGGAGTCTGAAGGACTGCAGACTGTAGGAATTGTCTTTCTTGCTGTAAGTTCTCTGAAGCTGTTGCATTTCCTGGGGCTAATTGACTTCGCAAGTGAAGGTAGGAAGAGGTGGCAGACAGGGAAAGCCACCTCATTTATTATTCTCTGACTTTTCCAGGTTAACCCAGTTTAAGGAACTTCTGAAGACTTCTAAACAGTAGCTTAAATATAAACTGTGATATTAGACAGACACAAATGCTTCTTGTTGGTAATGTATGATCATACTATGTCAGTCTAAGATTCCACTGGGGCTAAAAAGAGTGGGGAAATTAAGGTAATTGGAGAAAAAGTATTAGAGAAACTTGAGGGACAAAAATTCATCAAATCCCCAGGACCTGATGGCCTACATTCGAGGTTTCTAATGGAGATAGCGGATGCAGTAATCACGAGTTTTGAAAATTCCCTCGTTTCTGGAACAATCCCAACAAATTGGAGGTTTTTGAATTATTTCATGGGATTCGCTCGTTGTTGCCCATTCCTAATTGCCCTTCAACTGAGAGGTTTGCTGGGCAATTTCAGAGGGCAGTTAAGAGTCAACCACATTGCTGTGGGTCTGGAGTCACGTGTAGGCCAGACCGGGTAAGGACGGCAGATTCCCGAAAGAACATTAGTGAACCAGATGTTTTTTTTTACAATTGATGATAGTTTCTTGGTCGCCATTACTGAGACAAGCTTCATATTCAAGATTTATCGATTAATTGGATCTGGATTCTACCAGCTGCTGTGGTGAAATGAAATGAAATGAAAATCGCTTATTGTCACAAGTAGGCTTCAAATGAAGTTACTGTGAAAAGCCCCTAGTCGCCACATTCCGGCGCCTGTTCGGGGAGGCTGGTACGGGAATTGAACCGTGCTGCTGGACTGCCTTGGTCTGCTTTCAAAGCCAACGATTTAGCCCTGTGCTAAACCAGAGACTGACAGCTAGCAACAAATGTAATCCCAAGGTTTTTACAAGCATGCGAGTAATAAAAGGGTGATAAAAGAAAGAGTAGGGCAAATTAGGGATTAAAAAGGAGACTTGCATATGGAGGAAGGAGGAATAGCGGAGGTATTGAAAAAGTACTTTGCTTCAGTCTTTACAAAGGAAGAGGATGTTCCCCAAGTCAAGGTGAGGGAGGAGGCAACTGGCACACTCGAGGAAATTACAACTGAGTGGAGGAGTTGTTAGAAAGGCTTTTTACTCAAAGTTGATAAAGGTATCAGGACCGGATGAGGTACATCCAAGGATACTGACGGAGGTGAGACAGGGGCTGGTTTAGCACAGTGTTAAATCGCTGTCTTTTAAAGCAGTCCAGGGCAGGCCTGCAGCACGGTTCAATTCCCGTACCAGCCTCCCCGAACAGGTGCCGGAATGTGGCGACTAGGGGCTTTTCACAGTAACTTCATTTGAACCCTACTTGTGACAATAAGCGATTTTCATTTTCGAGAGTAGATATTTCAGAGGCACTGGTGATAACCTTCCAGTTTTCCTTCGACAGCAGTGGTGTTAGAGGACTGGAGAATTGCAATGTTACACACTTGATCAAACAGGTGCAAGGATAAAGTCAGCAATGACAGACCAGTCAGTTAATTTAATTTCAGTGGTAGGGAATCTTCTGGAAACTATAGTTCGGGACAAAATCAACGATAATAATAATAATCTTTTATTAGTGTCACAAGTAGGCTGACATTAACACTGCAATGAAGTTACTGTGAAAATCCCCTCGCCGCCACATTCCGGCGCCTGTTCGGGTACACTGAGGGAGAATTCAGAATGTCCAAATTTCCGACCAGCACATCTTTTTTTTCATAAATTTAGATTAGCCAATTATTTTTTTTTCCAATTAAGGGGCAATTTAGCGTGGCCAATCCACCTACTCTGCACATTTTTGGGTTGTGGGGGCGAAACCCACGCAGACACGGGGAGAACGTGCAAACTCCACACGAACAGTGACCCAGAGCCGGGATCGAACCTGGGACCTCAGCGCCGTGAGGCGGTTGTGCTAACCACTAGGCCACCGTGCTGCCCCCGACCAGCACATCTTTTGGGACTCGGGAGGAAACTGGAGCAGCCGCAGGAAACCCACGCAGACAAGGGGAGAACGTGCAGACTCTGCACAGACAGTGACCCAAGTGGGAATCGAACCCGGGGCCCTGGAGCTGTGAAGCAACAATGCTAACCACCGTCCTACCATGCCGCCAGCAGTCACTTAGGCAAGTGCGGGATAATTAAGGAAAGCCAGCGTGGATTAATTAAGGGGAAAATTATGTTTAATTAACTTGCTGGAGCTTTTTGAGGAAGTAACAGAGAAGGTTAATAGGGCAACGTCGTTGATGTGGTGTATGTAGATTATAAAAAGACATTTGATACCGTGTCATTCCAGCTCATGGAATAAAAAGGAAAATAGACACTTGGATAGGAAATTAGCTGAGTGACAGGAAACAGAGTAGTGAGAAATGGTGGTTTTTCAGATTGGAGGAAGGTTTGTAGTGGAGTTCTACAGGGGTCAGTGTTGGGACCTTTACTCTTCCTGATTTATATTAATGACCTAGACTGTGAAGTGCAGGACATGATTTCAAAATTTGCAGATGTTACGCAGATTGGAAGCGTCTTCAACTGTGATGCGGACAGTCTCGAACCTGTTGGTGGATTGGGCAAAGAAGTGGCAGATGAAGTTCAATACAGAGCGGAATGAGGTGATTCATTTTGTCAGGAAGAATGTGGAGGCAACACGGTAGCATTGTGGGTAGCACAATTGCTTCACAGCTCCAGGGTCCCAGGTTCGATTCTGGCTTGGGTCACTGTCTGTGCGGAGTCTGCACATCCTCCCCGTGTGTGCGTGGGTTTCCTCCGGGCGTTCCGGTTTCCTCCCACAATCCAAAGATGTGCAGGTTAGGTGGATTGGCCATGATAAATTGCCCTTAGTGTCCAAAATTGTCCTTAGTGTTGGGTGGGGTTACTGGGTTATGGGGATAGGGTGGAGGTGTTGACCTTGGGTAGGGTACTCTTTCCAAGAGCCAGTGCAGACTCGATGGGCCGAATGGCCTCCTTCTGCACTGTAAATTCTATGAAATAAAGGGAGAAACTGTAAAGGAAGTGCAGGAATAGAGGGACCTCAGTGTATATGTACATAAGTCAATGAAGGTGGCAGGGCATATTGAGAGAACAGTTAAGAAAGCACAGAGTATTTTTGGCTTTATTAATAGGAGCATTGAGTACAAAAGTAAGGAGATCATGTTGAACTTGTACAAAACACTAGCTAGGCTTCTTCTGGAGATTGCGTCCAGTTGTGGGCATTGTACTTGAGGAAGGGTGTGAAGGTATTGGAGAAAATATTGGAGAAAAGATTCACAAGAAAGATTCCAGAATTGTAGCTATGAGGATTGATTGGAGAGGTTGGGACTGTTTATCTTGGAGAAATGAAGAGGAGACTTGATAGAGGAATTTAAAATCCTGAGAGGCCAGGACAAGTGAGAAGCTGTTGCCACTCAAGAGAGCATCAAGAACTAGACACAGATTCAACATAATGGACAAAGTGATGTGAGGGAAGCTTTTTTCACCCAGTGACTGGTTGGAATCTGGAATTAATTTCCTGAGTGGGTGGTGGAGGCAGGTTTAATCGAGATATTGAAAAGAGAATTGAATTGCTATCTCAAAACAGAGAATGTGCCTCGTTACGGAGATAAGGCAGGGGAGTGACATTAGGTAGAATGCTCTTTCAGCGAGCCAGAACAGACTCGATGGGTAGAATGGTTTCCTTGTTACTGCAAAGGTTGTGTGAAATATTGTGGCTACAAGAGCAGGCCAGTGTCTGGGAATCCTGCACCTCCTGACAACCCAAAGCCTGTCCCCATCGACAATGCACAAGTCAGGAGTGTAATGGAATACTTTCCACTTGCCTGGATGAGCGCAGTTCCAACAACACTCAAGAAGCTCGACACCATCCACAACAAAGCAGCCTCACTTGATAGGCACCTCTTCACAAACAATCACTCCCTCCACCACCGATACACAATAGCAGCCGTGTGTATCATCTACAAGATGCATTGCAATAACACGCCAAGGTTCCTTCGACAGCACCTTCCAAACCCCCGATCACTACCGTCTAGAAGGACAAGAGCAGCAGATACCTGGGAACCCTACCACCTCACAGGTCCCCTCCAAGTCATTCATCATCCTGACTTGGAAATATATGGCCGTTCCTTCACTGTCACTGGGTCAAAATTCTGGAACCCCCTCCCTAACAGCACAGTGGGTGTAGCTACACCACATGGACTGCAATGGTTCAAGAACATACCTTCTCAAGGACAATTATGGATGGACAATGAATACTGCTCCAGCTAGGGGACCCCACACCCTTTCAATAAATACAAAAAAAAGGGGGGCAAATCCCAAGTCTACCTCAACGGAACAGGAATCAAACATTTGCAGTCCGCAAAATCTAAAACCACACGCTAGCTATCCAGCCAACTGAGTTCACTGGTCCCTAATCTACCATTAAGGAAGTCTTAGCAATGTACTTAGGAAATCATAGTATATGGGGCATGTGGCACAGTGGTTAGCACTGGGACTACGGCGCTGAGGACCCGGGTTTGAATCCCGGCCCCGGGTCACTGTCCGTGTGGAGTTTGCACATTCTCCCCGTGTCTGCGTGGGTTTCACCCCCCACAACCCAAAGATGTGTAGGGTAGAACAAAGAACGAACAAAGAAAAGTGCAGCACAGGAACAGGCCCTTCGGCCCTCTCCAAGCCTGCGCCAACCATGCTGCCCATCTAAACTAAAATCTTCTACACTTCCGGGGTCGGTATCCCTCTATTCCCATCCTATTCATGTATTCGTCAAGATGCCCCTTAAACGTCACTATTGTCCCTGCTTCCACCACCTCCTCCGGCAGCGAGTTCCAGGCACCCACTACCCTCTGTGTAAAAAACTTACCTCGTACATCTCTTCTAAACCTATGCCCGCTAGTAATTGGCCCCTCTACCCTGGGAAAAAGCCTCTGACTATCCACTCTGTCTATGCCCCTCATAATTTTGTAGACCTCTATCAGGTCGCCCCTCAACCTCCGTTATTCCAGTGAGAACAAACCGAGTTTATTCAACCGCTCCTCATAGCTAATGCCCTCCATACCAGGCAACATCCTGGTAAATCTCTTCTGCACCCTCTCTAAAGCCTCCACATCCTTCTGGTAATGTGGCAACCAGAATTGAACATTATACTCCAAGTGTGGCCTAACTAAGGTTCTATACAGCTGCAACATGACTTGCCAATTCTTATACTCAATTCCCCGGCCAATGAAGGCAAGCATGCGTATGCCTTCTTGACTACCTTCTCCACCTGTGTTGCCCCTTTCAGTGACCTGTCGCCCTGTACACCTAGATCTCTCTGACTTTCAATACTCTTGAGGGTTCTACCATTCACTGTATATTCCCTGCCTGCATTAGACCTTCCAAAATGCATTACCTCACATTTGTACGGATTAAACTCCATCTGCCATCTCTCCGCCCAAGTCTCCAAACGATCTAAATCCTGCTGTATCCTCTGACAGTCCTCGTCGCTATCCGCAATTCTACCAACTTTTGTGTTGTCCGCAAACTTACAAATGAAACACAAAAAGCTCATGCAGCTACAGCAGGCAATTAAGAAGGCAAATGTTGGCCTTCATTGGAAGGGGACGGAATATAAAAGTTGGGAAGTCTTCCCAGGTGAGACTACGGGCTAGATTCTCCCATGCCCCAGCCGCCTGTTTATCGGCTGAGTGCCGTTCCCTCTCTGTTCCCTCCGCTTGTCAGTGGGATTTCCCATTGAAGACCCCCCCCCCCCCCCCCAAGGCCGCTGGGAAATCCACGGGCGGGGGCGCACTGCCGGCGGGAGAATAGAATCCCCACAGCTGGAGAATTCCGGCCCACATCTAAACAGCTACATATAGTTTTGATCACTCTATCTCAGGAGGGTGTTACACAGTTGAGTTTGCCGCAAAGACAGAAGGTGCGAAGGTGCCCTGACTCTCCATTTTTGTTTTAATTTATTAACGGGATGTGGTTAGGCCAGCAGTTATTGCCCGTCCCTAGTTTCTGTTCAGATTCTTACAAACATGAATAAGGGTTTATTGGGGGATGTTGCTCATACAATCTAAGGTGGAGAACAAGCACGCACTGCTGACCTCACTACAGATCCCATAATGCTTCACCAGCAGGGATGTACTCTCTGATACACAGGGATAGACTCGCCCTGGCAGCAGCTCACAGATGGTTCACTGGGCTGAGTCCTGGGATGTAGGGATTGTTTTATGAGGAAGGATTGAGCAGGTTGGGGCCTGTACTCACCGGGGTTTAGAAGAATGAGTAGAGATCTTCCTGAAACATATAAGATTCTGAGAGGGCTCGGCAGGGTGGATGCGGAGAGGATTTTTCCTGTTCTGGGGGGAATATACAACCCGGGGGGGTATGGTTTCAGAGTAAGGAGTCACCCATTTGGGATGGAGATGAGGAGGACTTTATTCTCTGGGGCCATGAATCTATGGCCATTTTCGACCCCAGTGCGATGTGCTGCGAGATTCTCCAGTCACCGAAACCCCGTTCGGCGATCGGCCGGAGAATCCCCGTTCGCGATCGAATTGGGGCGGCGCCACTTTCACGATGCTCCGCCCCCTCTCCGAGAACGCCGCGCTCTGTATTGACGGCCTCAGGATGTTGCCTGAGCACTGTTGGGGCATGGTCCATGGCACGCGAGCCGTCCAAAGGTGGGGGGGGGGGCACTATTTCGCTGGCCGGATCTGCGAGCGGCTGCCACCATGTTGCACGACGCGGACGCTGCAGGCCGCCGCCGTGCGCATGCGCGGCCAAGGACCCGGCAATTCTCCAGGCCATATCAGCTAGGGCCTGGTGCTCTACACTGCCATCCTGCTCACCCCCAGTCAAGCGGAGGATCCGTTGTTGTTTTACGCCAGTTTTTCTGACGTAAAATGCCACTGTTCCCACACCGGCGTGGGGACATAGCCTCAAAATCGGAGAATCCAGCTTGTGGAGTCTGAGTCAGTGAAGATGGTCAAGTCTGGAGGGCAGTCAAGGGCAGCACGGTGGCGCAGTGGTTAGCACTGCTGCCTCACGGCGCCGAGGTCCCAGGTTCAATCCCGGCTCTGGGTCACTGTCTGTGTGGAGTTTGCACATTCTCCCCATGCAGGATGGCTGGATTGGCCACGCTAAATTGCCCCTTAATTGGAAAAAATGAATTGGGCACTCTAAAAAAATTTTTTAAGTCTTGAGGGGAGTAAAGGATTATGGGGAAGACCCAGGAAAATGGGGTTGAGCTGAGATCAGATTAGCCATGTTTATCTTGAATGGTGGAGCAGCCTCAAGGGGTAATGTGGTCTCGTCCTGCGCCTATTTCTTATGTTGATTATCAGCATGCTGTGTCAGTCTGTGATCACTTCTCTGAAACCTCAGGCACGTACCCAGATCTAGAACATAGAACATAGAACATTACAGCGTAGTACGGGCCCTTCGGCCCTCGATGTTGCGCCGACCTGTGAAACCATCTGAAGCCTATCTGACCTACACTATTCCATTTTCATCCATATGTCTATCCAGTGACCACTTAAATGCCCTTAAAGTTGGCGAGTCTACTACTGTTGCAGGCAGGGCGTTCCACACCCCTACTACTCTCTGAGTAAAGAAACTGCCTCTGACATCTGTCCTATATCTACCACCCCTCAATTTAAAGCTATGTCCCCTCGTGTTGGTCATCACCATCCGAGGAAAAAGACTCTCACTGTCCACCCTATCTAACCCTCTGACTATCTTATATGTCTCTATTAAGTCACCTCTCAGCCTTCTCCTCTCTAACGAAAAAAACCTCAAGTCCCTGAGCCTTTCCTCGTAAGACCTTCCCTCCATACCAGGCAACATCCTAGTCAATCTCCTCTGAACCCTTTCTATTTTGTGCTCTTGTTTTGATCGGCCTTTTACAATCGAGTAACTCTGAAAGTCTTGGTATTATTCAATATTTGGCAATGTCCTCATTTTCTTTTTAATATTGCACATTTGATTCTATTTTTAACACGTCTCTCATGCTAAATGTTGCTATATTTAATCCGAACACTCCCTCAATGGTCTGCAATGACACCATCACCTTCTCTCCTCTCCGGGCGCAGCAGAGATTCTCAATCAGTGTCATCTCACTGCTGCAGTTATTACTGAATGTGTGACACAGAAAGGCATTGCAGGGGCCGAGCGTGTCAGACACATCGCACTGAATTGTCCCGAGGGAGGAGAGACTGAGATAAAGAGACAGAACTTTACAGAGACAAGGGGGTAGATAGAGTCAGGGCGACAGAAAGAGTGATAAGGAGACAGAGAAACAGGGTGATGGACTAAGGTAGACAGAGGTGGACGGACAGAGAGAAACAGAGGTACAGAGATAGAGAGAGCGAGAACGACAGTGAGAAGCAGAGGCAGGGTGAGACTCACGGGGAGGCAGAGACGGACAGAAGTTAATAAAGCCTGAGGGAGACAGAGAGAGTGAGAGAGACAGAGATAGAGAGAGATGAATACGGAGGGGAGGTCGCAGCAGAGGGAGAAACACAGGTGGTGAGAAAAACAGAGAGAGAAAAACAAAGTAAATCAGAGATTGGAAAAGACAACAGCACAGCAACAGGTATTATTGGAGACAACATCACTGGAGATACAAAGAGAGAGAGAGAGAGACAGAGAGAGAGAGAGAGGGAGAGAGAGACAGTGACTGACAATAAAACTAAGGATACGGAGAAAGGGAAGGTCAGAAAAACAGGGCAGAGAGGAAAGGACATGGAGACACAGACAGGGGCACCATAACTTTCAAATAAAGGAAGGGAAGGAAAATCCAAAGAGAGAGGGTGGGAGGGAAAGAGAGGAGTGCGGAGAGACTGAGATAGAGAGGGAGATAGAGAAAGATATTGGCCTGACTCAGAGAAAGACAGATCCAGCAGGAAGGAGAAAGGGAAGGTGGCAGAGAGGGATAACTAAGGGGGTGGTTTTCGGTGTCATTTGAATGTGGCAGCAGAGCAGGCAGTGTTGATTTTGTTTCTCTGGGTGCTTCTGTCTGGTTTTGGAGGCAAAATGGCTTTGATCCCTCAAACGGCTGGAGTCCTCTTCAAAACCATTCGAATTCTGCTGCCCAACCGGGCTCGCAAGAGGGGTAAACGTAAGTGCAGCTTTCATTTTAACCATGGAATGTTGCTGGGGCACCCGGGGCAGCAGCTGTAACTTGTAGCACCCGAAGCAGAAATCTGCCTGGTAATCACTATGGCAACCACTCGCTTTGGGGTTTAACTAACTTGTCTTTAGTGCCTTCCTGTGGGTGCTGGTTCCTCAGACGGATCCCAGCGACTGCGAATCGTCCTGTGCCCCCTCCAGGTGCCCAGTTGCACAGTCAGGCTCTGGTGTTGTTGTCACCTGACTGGGCTCGGTTACGATGCCTGCCGCAGGCAAATAGCTGTCTGCCACCTGGAGTTCTGCTAAGGGGTTGATGTATTGTGATCAGCAGCAGGAATCCCTGGTCACTTTTCTCTCAAAGACAGGAGGAACCTTCATTTCTATAGCGCCAGGCACTACCTCAGCCCATCCCAAAGCATTTTGCAGCCAGTGAAATATGTCTGAAGTGTGGCCGCTGTTATGACCAGGGGAATGTGGTACTCCGAAATCTCCCACAGACAGCAACGCAACAAATCACTGGATCGTCTGTTTTCAGTGATTGAGGGATAGAAGTTGGCCCCGGGACACCGGGGTGAGCTCTCTGCTCTCCTTCAAACCGTGCCGTGGGATCTGTTCCACCCACTGTGAAGGCCGAGGGAACCTCAGTGCAGAACCTCCGAAAGGCAGCATTGCAGTCAATGCAGCACTCCCTCAGTGCAGAACCTCCGAAAGGCAGCATTGCAGTCAATGCAGCACTCCCTCAGTGCAGAACCTCCGAAAGGCAGCATTGCAGTCAATGCAGCACTCCCTCAGTGCAGAACCTCCGAAAGGCAGCATTGCAGTCAATGCAGCACTCCCTCAGTGCAGAACCTCTGAAATGCAGCATTGCAGTCAATGCAGCACTCCCTCAGTGCAGAACCTCTGAAAGGCAGCATTGCAGCCAATGCAGCACTCCCTCAGTGCAGAACCTCCAAAAGGCAGCATTGCAGCCAATGCAGCACTCCCTCAGTGCAGAACCTCCAAAAGGCAGCATTGCAGTCAATGCAGCACTCCCTCAGTGCAGAACCTCCGAAAGGCAGCATTGCAGTCAATGCAGCACTCCCTCAGTGCAGAACCTCCGAAAGGCAGCATTGCAGTCAATGCAGCACTCCCTCAGTGCAGAACCTCCGAAAGGCAGCATTGCAGTCAATGCAGCACCCCCTCAGTGCAGAACCTCCGAAAGGCAGCATTGCAGCCAATGCAGCACTCCCTCAGTGCAGAACCTCCGAAAGGCAGCATTGCAGTCAATGCAGCACTCCCTCAGTGCAGAACCTCCGAAAGGCAGCATTGCAGTCAGTGCAGCACTCCCTCAGTGCAGAACCTCCGAAAGGCAGCATTGCAGTCAATGCAGCACTCCCTCAGTGCAGAACCTCCGAAAGGCAGCATTGCAGTCAATGCAGCACTCCCTCAGTGCAGAACCTCCGAAAGGCAGCATTGCAGTCAATGCAGCACTCCCTCAGTGCAGAACCTCCGAAAGGCAGCATTGCAGTCAATGCAGCACTCCCTCAGTGCAGAACCTCCGAAAGGCAGCATTGCAGTCAATGCAGCACTCCCTCAGTGCAGAACCTCCGAAAGGCAGCATTGCAGTCAATGCAGCACTCCCTCAGTGCAGAACCTCCGAAAGGCAGCATTGCAGTCAATGCAGCACTCCCTCAGTGCAGAACCTCTGAAAGGCAGCATTGCAGTCAATGCAGCACTCCCTCAGTGCAGAACCTCCGAAAGGCAGCATTGCAGTCAATGCAGCACTCCCTCAGTGCAGAACCTCTGAAAGGCAGCATTGCAGTCAATGCAGCACTCCCTCAGTGCAGAACCTCCGAAAGGCAGTATTGCAGTCAATGCAGCACTCCCTCAGTGCAGAACCTCCGAAAGGCAGTATTGCAGTCAATGCAGCACTCCCTCAGTGCAGAACCTCTGAAAGACAGCATTGCAGTCAATGCAGCACTCCCTCAGTGCAGAACCTCCGAAAGGCAGCATTGCAGTCAATGCAGCACTCCCTCAGTGCAGAACCTCCGAAAGGCAGCATTGCAGTCAATGCAGCACTCCCTCAGTGCAGAACCTCCGAAAGGCAGCATTGCAGTCAATGCAGCACTCCCTCAGTGCAGCGCTGGCAATGTTACTGCAGATAAATAAATAATTAGGCTTGTGTTCCTCCCAGTGTATTATATTAATAAATATTCCTGCAACGGTAACTACTGGAGCTATTTGAAATAAAGTCTGCGATTTACCTAATTAATGTTCCTGTCAGAGATAACCTCGGAGGTAGTTGGAAACTTCAGACTTTAATCTTCAGCCTCATGAAAACAACCAGATTAACTGTGGTAATATCTGCTGCCTTGGGGATGGGGGGGTGGGGGGGGGGGGGGGTGGGGGAGCAGATTAAAGTCATTAACATCAGTCCTGGTGTATTCAGTGAATGGTCAGTGTTCTGATCAATCATGGGAAAAGAGATTTTGGGGTGTCTTCCTCCCCCCCCCCCCCCCGCCCCACTCCTCCAAAATGTGTGTGACATCCCCACGGGACTCTAATACAAAGGGGCCTCGGAGAGGAGGATCGACCATCGTATTTGAATTCTCTTTCCCAGCGAGCAGCTTGGCCGAGTCCAGGTTGACTTCGAGAGGTTGACAAGGGAGTTTGAGGTTATGGGGGACAAGCAGGGATGTTTTCAAGGGCTGTGGGTGTCGCTGGCTGGGCCAGCATTTCTTGCCCATACCTAATTGTCCCTTAGGAAGGTGGTGGTGAGCTGCCTTCTTGAACCGCTGCAGTCCAGATGTAGGTACACCCACAGTGCTGGTAGGGAGGGAGTTCCAGGGTTTTGATCCAGCGACAGTGAAGGAACGGTGATGTACCTTGTGTACATTGTCTACCTTGAGTTGACACATTGTGTACGTTGTGTTGCCCTATTATGTACTTTCTTTTCATGCACTATATGATCTGTTGAGCTGCTCGCAGAAAAATAGTTTTCACTGTACCTCGGTACACTTGACAATAAACAAATCCACTCCATGTCTGTAACTGTTTATAAAGCCAAAAACTACCTCAATAAAATTGTTTATTAAAAAAAATAAAAAAATAAATAAACAAATCCACTCCAATGTATTTCCAAGTCAGGGTGGGTGAGTGGTTTGGAGGGGAACCTCCAGGTGGCGATGTTCCCAGGTATTTGCTGCATTTGTCCTTCTAGGTTGTAGATCTTTTGATCTTCTTTAGTGGATCAGGCTGCAGAGGCTGAATCATCAGCTCCCTGCTCCGACATCATTTGATCTTGTACGTTTTGAGTAGGATTGGTGGAGGCTCCAGATAGTGAGCGTTCACCTATCTTATAGCGATGGTTTGTTCATGGGGAAAGGAAATTGAAAGTGGAAATTTTTAATGTAGATTTTAGATATATATATCAAACACACCTTGTACACGCACACACACTCACACTTACACAAACACTCACACTCACATACACTCACACACACACAAACACACATGCACACACATGCACACACACACAGAAACACTCACACACACTCACTCACAGTCACACACACTCACTCAGAAACACATAAGCACACTCACATATAAATGGGTTGGTGTAGGGTGCAGTCAGTCAAGATGACGGTGCTCCCGAGGTTTCTGTTCCTGTTCCAGTGCCTCCCCATCCTTATCCCGAAGGCCTTTTTCAGACGGGTTAACAGGAGCATTACGGGGTTTGTGTGGGCGCATGGGACCCCGAGGGTGAGGAGGGTGTTCTTGGAGCGGGGCAGGGATAGGGGGGGGCTGGTGCTGCCCAACCTCTGTGGGTATTATTGGGCTGCCAATGCAGCGATGGTGCGTAAGTGGGTGATGGAGGGGGAGGGGGCAGCATGGAAGAGGATGGAGATGGCATCCTGTGTGGGCACGAGCCTGGAGGCGCTGGTAACGGCATTGCTGCCGTTCCCTCCAACGAGGTATACCACGAGACCGGTGGTGGTGGCTACCCTCAAACTTTGGGGGCAATGGAGGCGGCACAGGGGGGAGGTGGGGGCCTCGATGGAGTCCCCGATACGGGGGAACCACCGGTTTGTTCCAGGGAGAATTGATGGCGGGTTCCTGAGTTGGCACATGGCAGGTATTAGGAGGTTGAGGGACCTGTTTGTAGATGGGAAGTTTGCGAGCCTGGGTGAGCTGGAGGGGAAGTTCGGGCTCCCCCGGGGAACACCTTTCGGTACATGCAGGTAAGGGCGTTTGCCAGGCGGCAGGTGGCGGAGTTCTCTCTGTTGCCGCTGCGTGGGGTACGGAACAGGGTGCTCTCGGGGGTATGGGTTGGAGAAGGGAGGATCTCGGCAGCGTACCAGGTGATGCAGGAGGTGGACGAGGCCTCGGGTGAGAAGCTGAAGGGTAAATGGGAAGAGGAGCTGGGTGAGGAGATTGAGGAGGGGACGTGAGCGGACGCCCTGGGGAGGGTGAACTCCTTCTCTTCTTGTGCGAAGCTTAGCCTCATACAGTTTAAGGTGCTGCATAGGGCTCACTTGACCGGGACAAGGGTTAGCCGGTTCTTTGGGAGCGAGGACAGGTGTATCAGGCGCTCAGGGAGCCCAGCAAACCATGCCCATATGTTCTGGGCATGCCCAGCGCTGGGGGAATTTTGGAAGGGTGTGGCAGGGACGTTAGCGAGGGTGGTAGGATCCGGGGTCAAGCCAGGCTGGGGGCTCTCAATATTTGGGGTTGCAGAGGAGCCGGGAGTGCAGGAGGTGAAAGAGGTCGGTGTTCTGGCCTTTGCGTCCCTGGTAGCCCGGCGGAGGATTCTTCTTCAGTGGAGAGATGCGAGACCCCCAAGCGTGGAGGCCTGGATCAACGATATGGTGGGGTTTATTAAATTGGAGAGGGTGAAATTTGCCCTGAGGGGATCAGTACAGGGGTTCTTCAGGAGGTGGCAGCCATTCCTGGGCTTCCTGGCAGAACGGTAAAAACAGGCCAGCAGCAACCCGGGGGGGGGGGGAAGGGGGGGGGGGGGATATTTTGTTATTTTGTTGTTTTGTACTTAAGGGACGGGCATAGTTGTTCTGTGCCAATGTCGGGCATTAATTCATTTCCTCTTCTGTGTATGCGCGGGCGGGGGGGGGGGGGGGGGGGTTTGGGGGGGGGGCACTGTTCTTTCTGGTCTTTGTAAAAAAAAATCTGTCTTTTTGTTGTTGATATTATGTAAAAATTTGAATAAAAATTATTTTAAAAAATAAAAATAAAATAAATGGGTTGGTGGAGTGGGCGAGAAAGTGGCAGATTAATTTAACATAGAGAGGTGTGAGGTCACGCATTTAGGAAGGTCAAACAGTTGTAGGGAGTACATAATAAATGGGAATATACCAGGAGGGGTAGATGAAGTGAGAGATCTTGGTGAACAAGTGCACAGGTCCCTAAAGGCAGCAGTTCAAGTAGACAAGCGTATGGAATGCTCTCCTTCATTGGCAGAGGTGTAGAGTATCAAAGGAAGGATATAATGTTAGAATTGTATAAAACACTGTGAGGCCACAGCTGGAGTATTGTGTGCAGTTCTGGTCACCACATTACAGGAAGGACGTTATTGCTCTGGAGAGAGGGCAGAGGAGGTTCACAAGAATGTTGCCAAGGCTGGAAAAGTGTGGCTACCAGGAGAGACTGGATAGGTTGGGGTTATTGTCCATGGAACAAAGAAGGCTGAGGGGTGACTTGATTGAGGTGTACAAAATGATGAGGTGTGATGTACAGTAAGAAGTCTTACGACACCAGCTTAAAGTCCATCAGGTTTATTTCGAATCACTAGGTTTCGGAGCACAGCTCCTTCCTCAGGTGAATGAAGAGGTGGGTTCTAGAAACACGCATACAGACAAAGTCAATGGTGCAGGATGATACTTTGAATGTGAGTATTTGCAGGTAATTAAGTCTTTCCAGGTCCAGATGGAGCGACTGGAGAGAGGGATAATCACAGGTTAAAGAGGTGTGAATTATCTCAAACCAGGACAGTTGGTAGGATTTTGTAAGCCCAGGCCAGATGGTGGGGGGGTGAATGTAATGCGACATGAATCCAAGGTCCCGGTTGAGGTCGCACTCACGCGTGTGGAACTTGGCTATAAGTTTCTGCTCGGCGATTCTGCGTTGTCGCGCGTCCTGAAGGCCGCCTTGGAGAACGCTTACCCAGAGATCAGAGGCTGAATGCCCTTGACTGCTGAAGTGTTCCCCGACTGGAAGGGAACATTCCTGCCTGGTGATTGTCGCGCGATGTCCGTACATCAAATTATGAGGGGAAGAGATGGGGTGGACTGAATTAAATTGTTTCCTTTGGTGGAGAATTATAGAACATAGAACACTACAGCGCAGTACGGGCCCTTCGGCCCTCGATGTTGCGCCGACTTAGAACCAGGGGACATAGATTCAAAATAAGAGCCAGAAGGTGTCGAGGGAACATGAGGAGGAACTTTTTTACGCAGAGGGTAGTGGGAGTCTGGAATTCACTGCCTGAGTTGGTGGTGGAGGCAGAGACCCTAAACTCTTTGAAAAAGTACCTGGATCTGCAACTTCAGTGCTGTAAGGTACAGGCTGTGGAGCGGGTGCGGGAAGGTGGGATTGGAAAGGGCATCTGGGTGTCCTCGGGCTGGCATGGACTAGATGGGCCGAATGGCCATCTTCGGTGCTGTAACTTTTCTTGACAAATCTTGTTCCCCGCATCATTTGGGTAGGTTTAGTTCTGTGATCTCACTGCCCTACAATCAGCAACATTTCCTGTCCAAATAGTTAATAATGGGCAGTTTCAGTGTCTGACTAAGGGAGGCTCTACATGGCCAACACAATCACTAAATCGAGTTGTCAGGAGCTGGAAAACCTGGCGGGGGGGTGGGTGGGAAGCTTGAATGAATGAACCATTCATGCAACTACACGAGTAAACAAACAGTCTTCAGCGGTGGGAACGCAATGTCTCGATTTCCTGATATACACCCATACACACTGATGTCAATATAGATTTCTGTCTATTTACATTGCAGCCTTTCCTGGAATTTCATGCTCTATTTCTCATTCTGCTTATGAAATGAAATGAAAATCGCTTATTGTCACGAGTAGGCTTCAATGAAGTTACTGTGAAAAGCCCCTAGTCGCCACATTCCGGCGCCTGTCCGGGGGGGGGGGGCTGGTACGGGAATCGAACCGTGCTGCTGGCCTGCTTGGTCTGCTTTAAAAGCCAGCGATTTAGCTCAGTGAGCTAAACCAGCCCCATGTGACAGTTTTACAAACGTGTACATCTACACGACCCTTCCAAAATTACAAACCAGAAAATAGTATCAAAGAAGGTCCATCCCACTCGACCGTAATAGTTATTGATGTGCAAATGGTGTGTAAAATCATCCAGTAACTCTTGCGGGAATACAGAGTATTAAATCGTGTGAGTAATATTACACTTTATAATCTGCATTTCGCCTGGTACATAACTTGTGAATAGTGCAGGATAATAGGAATATACAATCTATTCTCCATTTTAATGTAAAATAAATCTGTAATTATGAAGGTAGAATTTTTATTCATACTAATGTACAATCTTCACTTTTGAAGTGAATCATAGGGGGAGCTGAAGGTCCATCTTGGTGCCTATGTCTCTATGACCTATGACCTTGCTGGAATGAGTTACGTGTTGCTTCCTTTAGGGGAAGTGACTGATTGAGTGCTATTAAAAGTGACTTGGAGAACGGAAATGTTTGCAGCTGTTTACCATAGAATCCCTCATATGTTAATTAGTTTGACAAGTCATGAATTATTAATGCCATGGAAGGCAACTACCTGGAATATGTTGGTTAGTCAGCCAGGGAAAGTTTGGTGATATTTGGACACATTCCGTACAGAGTCTGGTGTTGGCGTTGCCAAACCTTTTTGAGATAGAACAGGAAGCAGTGGAGATTCACAGCAAGGCATAAGAGCATAATAAATAGGAGCGGACCATTCGGCCCATTGAGCCTGCTCAGCCATCCATAGAACAACAGAATTCCTACAGTGCAGAAGGAGGCCATTCAGCCCATCGATTTTGCACCGACCCTCTGAAACAGCACCTTACCTAGGCCCACTCCCTCCCTATCTCCGTAACCCCACCCAACCTGCACATCTTTGGACACTAGTGGGCCAATCCACCTAACCTGCACACCGTTGGACTGTGGGAGGAAACCGGAGCACCCGGAGGAAACCCACGCAGACACGGGGAGGACGTGCAGACTCCACACAGCCGATCACCAGAAGCTGGAATTGAACCCGGGACCCTGGTGCAGTGAGACAAAGGAGCTAACCAATGCGCCACCATGGTCACTAATCATTGTCTTTAACTCCATTTTCTCATCCATTCCTCATATCCTTGGTGTAATATCCAGCATTGGAACGGCAGGATTGGGATGGTTATCTTCCCTGTGCTCCTTGCAGAGTACGAGCTCTCCCACTGAGGGGGGTGGGGGGGGGGGGGGGGGGGGATCTCTGTTAACCTTTGTATAAAAGGTCGACCAGTAAGGTACCAACCAGAACAGGAACCGGAACCTGATGGAGATCTACCGGGCAGTGTACATATCATGTTTTAAATAAAACATTTCTTTATTTTACTAGGTGTCCTTATTAAACATTGATTCCTTGAGAGACCAAAAATCTATCTGCCCGAACCTTAAAAATACTCCACAAAGGAGAATCCACAACACTCACGGAACGTGAATTCCAAAGATCCACGATTCTAAGTGAAGAAATTTACCCTCCTCTCAGCCCTAATTGGTCAGCCCCTAACCCTACAACTGTGCCCCAATACTCTAAATTAGTGTTTTTCCAAGAGGGAGGTGGTGATGTAGTGGTAGTGTCACTGGACCCGTAATCCAGAGACCCAGAGTCATGCTCTGGGGACCCAGGTTCAAATCCTGTCACTGCAGATGGTGAAATTTGAATTAAAAAGTCAAATGATGCCCATAAAACCAGTGTTGATTGTTGTAAAAACCCACCTGGTTCATTAATGTCCGTTAGGGAAGGAAATCTGCCGTCCTTACCTGGTCTGGCCTACATGTGACTCCAGACTCACATCAATGTGGTGACTCTTAACTGCCCTCTCAAGGAAAATTAGGGATGGGCAATAAAAGCTGACACAGCCTGCAACTCCCACGTCCCATGAACTAATATAAAAAAAAGCTTTTTTCCCCAGCACCCATTTTTACAAGCCAACCTTATCGACCCACGCCGGCCGACCTTCATGGCCCATTCCGGTTGACCTTCGCACACAGTATTTTGCTTATCTTTAATGCGGCAGGTGAGCCTACTTGGTCCTCACAATCACACTCCAATCAGGTTCACAGGAGGAGACGTTAATGCGCATATCAGGTGCAGACTTCAGCCAGTTCCTTGATGGTGTCTTCATCTTTGTGAGAACGAAAAGTCCAACCTCGCACATGTAGGTCATTGTGAATGGAAATAGCAACAAAATGCTTGTTTTACTCAGCACTGGACACTCCTTGGAGATTCTACTGCAGAATGCTGACAGCCTCATAGACGTGTGTGTTTTTAATGTGCTGTCACAGGTGAGGCACAGAAGTTCAGTCTCTTCATTTGGAGTCAGCTGTAAGTTAATAACTGTCCCTGGGGTCTGAAACTCAAAAGAATTTTTCACTCACCTCTTCTCTTTCAAAATCTGAAGCTTCCATCGGAAAAGTAGCTGCAAAAACAGTTCCCCAGCACATCCAGATGCAATTGAATAAGGCTCACCAGTCTTTGAAGTTTTGAGGCTTTTGAACTCTCACTTACTTCCCTGCATGTTACACACATGGGCATTGAATCCTGATTTACATTGGCACAATTGACAAAGCCATACCCCAGTAAATCATCTTTATTCTGCTTTTTTCCATTTTCAGCTGACACTAGCTCTGCTTTGTCCTGCCGTGGACTCTCCTGTGCAGCTCTCTCCAGCAGATTCAGTTGTGAGCTCCTGGCCTGTTTGTGTCTGTGTCCCTCTCTTCACTATAACAAAACAATTCACCTTTGTTTCTTCAAAGTCTGTTGCTTTGCTTGCTCGCAGCTCAAAAATGGAGGAATCTCTCCTTCCTGATTTCATGCCAAAAGTACAGATGTACAGGACACATGACCTGCTCTCTGCTGCTGCATCTGGCCGGAAGACTACGTTGCTCTATTTAAAAGCCAGTCGCGGCCGCATTCTAGTTTTAAAAAGAATTTTTCGATAAAGGGGAAATTTAGGTTGCCCAATCCACCTACCCTGCACATCTTTTAGGTTGTGGGGGTGGGACCCAGGCAGACACGGGGAGACTGTGCAAACTCCACACGGACAGTGACCCGGGGCCGGGACCGAACTCGGGTCCTCAGCACCGTGAGGCAGCAGTGCTAACCACTGCGCCATCATATCACTCTTGCATTCTCAATTTAAAAGCCAGTTGTGGCCATTGGGCGCTTCTCCCAAATTGGGAACGCCATGACTGATCGCTCCACGACCCTCCGGACATCCACCCCAGACCACCCGCAGGTCGCGACCTGCAGTTTGAAAAACTCTGTTCTCCATTCCCAAACTTCTGTGTCTGCCTGCCAAACCCATTAAGAATCTCAGATCACCTCTCAATCCTATAAACTCCACATTTTTATTCCTGTACTTAATTCCCCTTGCAATAGAGGCCAACAGGTCAATTGTCTTCCTAATTGCTTACTGTACTTGTATGTTAACTTTCTGCACTCCACCTACGCAGATATCCAAGTCTCTGGAAATATCTACCCAGACTGGAACAGAGTGAAATCTCTGAAGGATAATAGTGAATCGGTTGCTTTTTATGACAATCAAGTTGATTGCATTTCCATTTTACAACTTATCAGCTTATTGAACTGAATATTGCGATTTTCCACGTTACTGCAAAGTGCTGATCCCTAGCTTCCTGACCCGTAGCTTAACCACTATGTATAAAACCCAGGTCCTAATGAACTTCATCTGGGATCTGAATAGAAGTGGTTGATGGTTTTAATTTTCCAAAATTCCCTAGGTTCTGGGAAGGTCCCATCAGATTGGAAAATAGTAAATATGATTTCTCTATTCACGAAAGGAGGGAGACAGGAAGAAGGAAACTACAGACCAGTTAGCTTAACATCTGTCATCGGGGAAATGCTGGAATCTGTTATTAAGGAAGTTATCGTGGGTTAATTAGAAAATCTTGATGCAATCAAGCAGGGTCAACATGATTTTATATGGGAAATCATGTTTGACTAATTTATTGGAGTTCTTTGTCCAGCAACTGCAATTTCTGGGGAAAGTCTCTTCTTTAAACTTCTATTCCAGAAATCAATGATTTTTGAAACTGATGTTTCTTTGATTTGAAAATTCTATATCTCTGTGCTGGATTCAAACTGTAATAGAGATTGAGGTGGGATTTTCTGGCTCTCACCGCGAGCGGAATCTTTCAGTCCCACTGAATCCAGCCCCTTAAGGCAGGTTCCCCAGGGACGGGGCAGGCAAGCCATGCAGAGACCCGTAGACTTCGCAGAGACCAGAGGATCCTGCTGGTGGCAAATGGCTCGCTGCATCCACCATGGGAAAACCTATCATGGGAGCTGAAATCCTGGCTACTGAACCTAAGAGAGAAGAGAGAGAGAGATTATGGTGTTGCTGCTCCCTTAGTGGAGTTGCTCCAGACTCCCGCTTAACAGCTTGGGTGTTGGAAGAAAATACATCTGTCCCGTGACCTTGCTCCCTGTAATGATTTCAGGTGGTAATTGATTAGTTCATGTCTGGATGGCCCATGGCTACTGTTTTAGAGTTTGAGTAATAAAATTCTGTAATGTCGCAACTTCTGAATGACCAATCATCTATCCTGAAATGAAAATCACTTATTGTCACAAGTAGGCTTCAAATAAAGTTACTGTGAAAAGCCCCTAGTCGCCACATTCCGGCGCCTGTTCGGGAAGGCTGGTACGGGAATTGAACCGTGCGGCTGGCCTGCCTTGGTCTGCTTTCAAAGCCAGCGATTTAGCCCAGTGTGCTAAACCAGCCAATCCTGATGAGATAGGAAGAACACCTTCCTTACAGATATTGTCCTGGTAGATTTTCTGTCTCTGCTTCAGAGGTAGTTTTATATAAATGCTATTGGTGAGAAATAGTGCAATTTTAGTTCATCCTTTGAAGTAATTCTTGACATCAGCAGGTGTTAAATTCTGTAGGAGGTAGTCTTAATGTGTCTTAATTGTAATTCACATTGAAACTTACAGAAACATGGCAACCTTTTATTTTTATTCATTCATGGGATGTGAGCGTCGCTGGGCTGGGCCAGCATTTGTTTCCCATCCCTAATTGCCCTTGAACTGAGTGATTTGCTGGGCCATTTCAGAAGACATTTATTTAAGAGTCAACCACGTTGCTGTGGATCTGGAAGGCCAAATGTAGGTCAGGCCAGGTAAGGACAGCAGATTTACTTCCCCAAAGGACATTAGTGAACCAGAAGGCTTTTTATGACAATCGACGATGATTTCATAGTCATCGTTGGACGTTTAATTCCAGATTTTTATTGAATTCAAATGTTACCATTTTGTGGTGGGATTCGAATCCAGGACCTCTGAGAATTATCCTGGGCCTCTGGATTATTAGTCGAGTGACAATACCACTACACCACTGCCTCCCCATAATGCAATGTATCAGGTGACTTGTGGCAGCCATCTGAAGCAAACATCTTTTTACATCAAAGGTTACTACTCAAAATAATGATGTTGGAGGTAACATATTAACATGGATAGAGGATTGTTTAGCTAACAGTAAACAGAGAGTGGGCATAATAGATCATTTTCAAGTTGGGGAGATGTAATGAGTGGAGTGCTACAGGGATCAGTGCTGGGGCCTCAACTATTTACAATCTATTTAATGACTTTAATGAAGAAAGCAAATGTACAGCTACTAAATTTGCTGATGGCACAAAGATAGGTAGGGACAATAGTTGTGAATGGGACATAATGATGGTCGTGGATAAGTTAAGTGAGCGGTCAGCGATTTGGCAGATGGAGTAGAAAAATATGAACTTATCCACATATCCCCTTTGGCAAGAATAATAAAACAGCAGTCTATTGTTTAAAAAGAAGAGAGACTGCAGACCTCTTAGGTACAGAGAGATCTGGGTGACCTGGTACATGAATTACAAAACGTTAGTCTGCAGGTACAGCAGGTGATTAGGAAGGCAAATGGGATGGGATGTTATTGCAAAGGGAATGGAATATATAAGTAGGGATGTTTTGCAACAGTTATACAGGATGTTGGTGCGGCCACATCTAGAATACTGTGTACAGTTTTGGTCTCCTTATTTAAAAAAGGATATAATTGAAATCGAAGCTGTTCACTCACCTGATACCTGGGAAGGGGAGCTTATCGTGCATAGAAACGTACAGAGAAAATTGAAGCAGGAGGAGGCCATTCGGCCCTTCAAGCCTGCTCGGCCATTCATTATGATCATGACTGATCAACAAACTGCTGCCTCACGGCGCCGAGGTCCCAGGTTCGATCCCGGCCCTGGGTCACTGTCCGTGTGGAGTTTGCACATTCTCCCCGTGTCTGCGTGGGTTTCGCCCCCACAACCCAAAGATGTGCAGGCTAGGTGGATTGGCCACGCTAAATTGTCCCTTAATTGGAAAAAATGAATTAGGTACTCTAAATTTTTTTTTTAAATGACTGATCATCAGGTTCAATATCCTGATCCCGCCTTCCCCCCATATCCCTTGGTCTTTTTTTTTTTTTTTTTCTTTTTTTTTTTATAAATTTAGATTACCCAATTATTTTTTCCAATTAAGGGACAATTTAGTGTGGCCAATCCACCTACCCTGCACATTTTAGGGTTGTGGGGGCGAAACCCACGCAGACACGGGGAGAATGTGCAAACTCCACACGGACAGTGACCCAGAGCCGGGATCGAACCTGGGACCTCAGCGCCGTGAGGCGGTTGTGCTAACCACTAGGCCACCGTGCTGCCCTCCCTTGGTCTTTTTAACCCAAAAGCCATATCTAATTCCACAGAAATGCCTAGCTTTCCCCCTCGCAATTGAATCCTCGATAACTATTGCATTTCTACACATTTTGCTGCACCCCTGAACAGCAGAGCTAACCGTGGTGCAACAAATGTAGCTGCTGCTGTTACCCCCTGAGAGGCCATTCCCCTCAACAGTATCCAAAACGGTATATTGGTTTTCCAGGGGAATGGCCACAGGAGATTCCTGCACTGCCTGCCTCGCTCTCTTGTTCTGCCTGGTGGTCACCCATTCCCTTCCTGCCTTTGGATTCTGAGCCTGCGGTGTGACCATCTCGCTACTATCCACGATGCTCTCCGCCTCACGGATGCTCCACGGTGTCTCCAGACGCTGCTCCAGCTCCGGGTTTCCAGTAGTTGCGGCTGGAGACACTTCCTACACACATGCTGGTCCTGGGAACTGGAAATATTCTTCATCTCCCACATGCAGCAAGAAGAACAGATCACGGCTTGGAGCTCTCCTGCCATGTCTTACTCTGCAAGTTAAACTAATCATTTGATATCAAATAATATTAACCAGTATTAACTAATATCAACTAGGGCCCTTCTTATCTGCGCACTGTTATTACAGAATATATGATGGAATATATAAGTGTTCTCACCTACAATGGGATGGAATGTTATCTTACGAGGAAAGTTTGGATAGGTTGGGCCTGTCCATGGAATTTAGAAGATCATAGAATTTACAGTGCAGAAGGAGGCCATTCGGCCCATCGAGTCTGCACCGGCTCCTGCAAAGAGCACCCTACCCAAGGTTAACATCTCCACCCTATCCCCATAACCCAGTAACCCCACCCAACACTAAGGGCAATTTTGGACACTAAGGGCAATTTATCATGGCCAATCCACCTAACCTACACATCTTTGGACTGTGGGAGGAAACCGGAGCACCCGGAGGAAACCCACGCAGACACGGGGAGGATGTGCAGACTCCACACAGACAGTGGCCCAAGCCGGAATCGAGCCTGGGACCCTGGAGCAGTGAAGCGATTGTGCTGTCCACAATGCTACCGTGCTGCCCCTGCAATGCTACCGTGCTGTGGAATGAGAGTTAAACTTATTGAAACATGTAAGATACCGAGGGGACTGAATGAGCGGAGGCTTGGAGCTTGGTTCCCCTTGTGGGACAGACTAGAACAAGGGGACATATTCAAATATAAGGGATCTCCCATTTAAGATGGAGTTGAGAATAAATGTTATCTCTCAGAGGGTGGGGGTCAGTGGAACGCTTTACCTCAGAGAGCGATGGAGGCAGAATCGCTGAATAAT
Organism: Scyliorhinus canicula; assembly: GCF_902713615.1. Taxonomy (NCBI): domain Eukaryota; kingdom Metazoa; phylum Chordata; class Chondrichthyes; order Carcharhiniformes; family Scyliorhinidae; genus Scyliorhinus; species Scyliorhinus canicula. Next base: position 5,404,251 of record NC_052161.1, read on the forward strand.
TTGAAGGCGACGGTAGATAGATTTTTCACTGACAGTTGGGGGGGGGGTCAAAGGCTATCGGGGGTAGGAAGGAAAGTGGAATTGAGGTCACAATCAGGTCAGCCGTGATATCAGTGAATGGTGGAGCAGGCTCGAGGGGCTAAATGGCCTCCTCTTGCCCCTAATTTGTATGTTTCTATTCCAATAGTATTTCCAATATGAACATCTCTAATGGTTGACCATGAGGGAACATTTATAGAGGTTTTTCACGGAGGATGTTAAATGAATATTGAGAGGGGACTATGATTGGGCTGTGGGGTGAGGTTAAATGTGTGTGTAGAGGCCATGGTACTGAGGATTATGGGCTGTGGGAGGACCAGGATCGATGTCGCAATTGGCCTTTGTTACCCTGTTCTTGATGCTGTATTGGTGACACGTACCTTTGAAATAAAGCAGAGTTTAAAGATTTCTATATAAACCTGGACAGCAAATACTCTCATTACAATTCCCTTGACTGCATGTGCCCAGGGTACTCTGGTACCTGAAGGAATTGTTTGCATGATGTTCAGTTGAAGTGGCTCAGTGTTTCTAACAGGTAAAGGTGTTGTTATCTGCTGTTGACTGTATCCCGTGTCTATGTGTGTATATTTTGCACCTGTTTGGATATGTAATGAAGGTGTATCACTCATTCAGGTGAGACCATCATCTCATTTTCTCTGTAAGAGCTTCCTCAGTTGATCTTTTGTTCCCTTCCTTTCTGTCTTGTGCTGTGTCTCCCGATTATTCGTTCTTATTATTTCTCTCTCTCTCTCTCTCCCTCTCTCTCTTCCTCTCTCACTTTCTCCCTGACCTTTGTTTCTCTTGCTTGAGTCTCAATTTTATTCAGGCTGGGATGCTCCATTCGGGAGTGGAAGTGCTCCCGCTATCGGAGAACAAGTTCGCGCTGCCCCCATGAGCGTCGGGGAGGAGCGATTCACAGAATGTAAATGGGCCACGTGCCCCCCCCCCCCCCCCCCCCCCCCCCCCCCAGTCGCGGGTCCCCAGGCGTCTGATTCGCTGGGATTGGGATTAGTGTCGGTAGCTGACAAACTGGAGCCGCTGTTAAATGCTCCGCCCAGCCCACATTCCCAGATCAGCCAACAGGATGGCTGGGAAAAGACCGACTCCCAGATTTCTGGATGCTGATATCTACAGGATGCTGGACGCCGTCGAGGAGAGGAGAGACACTTCCCCCGGGGGGCGGCAGAGGCAGCAGCCATCAATAATGACCAGAGCCTGGGAGGGGGTGACAGAAGAAGCGAGAGGGCTGGCATGCAATGCCACAAAATGGTCAACGACCTCCTTTGAGCAGCTCGGGTGAGAAATCACCCCTGTGCCCCTGGCATCACTCTCGACTTGGATCCTTCATATCTGCCCCCAATCCCCTGGATGCCAACAATACCCCAACTGCCTACATGTCCCTTAGAACCCACCCTCCACGAACCTCTAACACATGCCCTGCTTTCTTTGGCCAGGAGCCTTGCCCACAGATGGCACCAGTTAGAAACCCCCACCCATTAAACTGGCATGCCAAAGTCCCATTATGTCCTTAATGTGCCCCCAATGATAATGCTGGGCATAATAAGTGGGAACGTCAGAAGACAGCAGAGGTATTCCAGATATTCGGGTCCACACCCCCTTTGTAGGGCCATGGATCTCGTGGGGGATGCCGAGGAGAGGTCAGTGGCTGATATGGAGTTCAGCAGGCGGCAAGGTAACGAAAGTTCGATGCAACGCAGATCTGATCTCCAGTGAGTCTGTCCTCTCCCACAGGCCTGTCCTTCCCTAGATCCCGTCCCATCCACGTCTTCCAGGATCCCAATCAGACGAGGCCGGGAATTCGGGAATGCCAGACATCCTCCAGACCGTCAGAACACTCACAACTCCGGAGAAGATACCGACATCCCGGCACTGCTATCACCAGCACCATTCACCATCGCAGAGACTATCACCTCGGCGGGTAGTGTTAGTGGTTAGGCTCCTGTGTCACCCTCTGATGAACACCACACACATGCTGCAACACATCAGGTGGAGGCAGGGACTACTAAGAGAGCAGACGGTCAGAGAGCTGCCTGATTCCAGGGAACATCTGTCGCCCAGGCAGATATTGCGCTTCTGGAAAGGTGATCCCATCACGGGTGCAGAGGCAGAGCCAGAATCTCCAGGAGGGGTGTCAGAAATGATCCAGTACCTGCACCTCCAGCTGGAGTAGTCCAGCTGCCTTCAGGCACAAAAGATGGTGTCGACAATGCGTGGAACCCAGGGCAACACTGAGAAGGTGGCATCCGTGGTGCAAGACCTGGGGCAAGACGTCAAAGCAATGTGACAGGACGTCCAAGGCTTGGGGCACACTGTGCTGTCCATGGCTGAAAGAGGACAGGAGCGCCCAGTCACAGGCAGACATGTCCTGAGTATGCATGGACATTGCTGCACTGCTCCAGAGCATGGCCCACAAAGGCTGAGGGCATTGAAAGCATTGACTGGGTGCTGACTGATCTTGGCCAGTCGCAGAGGGACTTGACCGAGGCAATGAGGGACATGACTGAGGGAGTGAGGGACATGGCTCACTCACTGCAGGACATGTCCCCTTCTCAGTGTGCCATGGCTGAGGGCACCAACATCATGATTCAGACAAGGGCAGGCTTTCAGGACTGGCAGTACCAGGTGATAATGGCGCCTCCAGAGCTTACTCCGGCCTCACCTCCATCCCATGGAGTAGCCCGGGGGCCAGAGAGCCCCCCCCGAATGAGGAGGCAGTGATGGGGGCCATGCCGGTGTCTTCCGCAGGGGAGGTGCTGTAATGAAGGGCGCCCTCTATCGAGCTGGTGCTCTGAGGGTCATATCCGTGCCATCAATAACCACCTGGACATGGGGCATTCCAACAATGGCACCAAATGCATCCAGGCATCTCGGTGGACCTGGTCCAAGTTGAAGTGGATGTAGATAGATGCCCAGGTGAATCGGGCATCCACCCCATCTCGGCTGCACCTGCGAGTGGACATTTGTCAGATCCCATACACTTCCCCGCTCGAGCCCTGGAGCGAGCCAGAGGCATCGAAGTTTAGGGCCATTGTCAACTGGACTGCCACTGGGAGCAGATATCCTCCTCCTAACCCTGGCACTGTTGGCGCACTGTGCCCTTGGAGAGCCGGAGCTGGGGGCAGCACACGCAGTCCGGCAGCTCCTCGAAGGACATGCAGCAACAGCACAAACGTTACCTGATGGGGTGCCGTCTTTGCAGCTCCCCCTCGGCCTGATCGGTACTTCAGCCTCACCAGCGGCCCCCTGCTATCCTAGAGAAGGATCCTGTTTTGCAGGGTCTTCCCCGGGGTGGCCCTGACCCGTGCATCCCGACGGCAGCAGGAGCGGCCGGGTAGATAGCGAACATCAAGGTGAACATTCGCTTGACCATCCAAAGCCACCAGACCACATGGTCACCCTGGCTGTGCCACGCTCAACATCTGGCACACCCCTTCACCATCCTCCCCTGGGCCCTTTGGCATCATGTCGTCCAAACTGCCTCCCTGTCCTCATCAGTGATTGACACCCAGCCCTTGGGGTGGGGAGTCTCTGTCCTCACTGCCCGTCCCTGCCAACTGGGCAATCGCTGGCTGCCACAACAGATGTTAGCGATGGGCACTGTGGCCCCTGTTCTGTCCCTCCCTGTGAGGTCTATTGAGGGTGTCCACATTGGGTGACCCTTGTGCCATCCCGCCAGGCGGGTGGCTGCTGGGTTGGTGGAGACACTCAGACTGACCGGGCACACAGCCCCACGCTGATACACCGGGCACACAGCCCCACGCTGATACACCGGGCACACAGCCCCACGCTGATACACCGGGCACACAGCCCCACGCTGATACACCGGGCAGCCCCACGCTGATACACCGGGCACACAGCCCCACGCTGATACACCGGGCGGCCCCACGCTGATACACCGGGCGGCCCCACGCTGATACACCGGGCATACAGCCCCACGCTGATACACCGGGCACACAGCCCCACGCTGATACACCGGGCACACAGCCCCACGCTGATACACCGGGCACACAGCCCCACGCTGATACACCGGGCACACAGCCCCACGCTGATACACCGGGCACACAGCCCCACGCTGATACACCGGGCACACAGCCCCACGCTGATACACCGGGCACACAGCCCCACGCTGATACACCGGGTACACAGCCCCACGCTGATACACCGGGCAGCCCCAAGCTGATACACCGGGCACACAGCCCCACGCTGATACACCGGGCCCACAGCCCCACGCTGATACACCGGGCAGCCCCACGCTGATACACCGGGCACACAGCCCCACGCTGATACACCGGGCACACAGCCCCACGCTGATACACCGGGCACACAGCCCCACGCTGATACACCGGGCAGCCCCACGCTGATACACCGGGCACACAGCCCCACGCTGATACACCGGGCACACAGCCCCACGCTGATACACCGGGCACACAGCCCCACGCTGATACACCGGGCAGCCCCACGCTGATACACCGGGCACACAGCCCCACGCTGATACACCGGGCAGCCCCACGCTGATACACGGGGCAGCCCCACGCTGATACACCGGGCACACAGCCCCACGCTGATACACCGGGCAGCCCCACGCTGATACACCGGGCAGCCCCACGCTGATACACCGGGCACACAGCCCCACGCTGATACACCGGGTACACAGCCCCACGCTGATACACCGTGCACACAGCCCCACGCTGATACACCGGGCACACAGCCCCACGCTGATACACCGGGCAGCCCCACGCTGATACACCGGGCACACAGCCCCACGCTGATACACCGAGCACACAGCCCCACGCTGATACACCGGGCACACAGCCCCACGCTGATACACCGGGCACACAGCCCCACGCTGATACACCGAGCACACAGCCCCACGCTGATACACCGGGCACACAGCCCCACGCTGATACACCGGGCACACAGCCCCACGCTGATACACCGGGCACACAGCCCCACGCTGATACACCGGGCAGCCCCACGCTGATACACCGGGCAGCCCCACGCTGATACACCGGGCACACAGCCCCACGCTGATACACCGGGCACACAGCCCCACGCTGATACACCGGGCAGCCCCACGCTGATACACCGGGCACACAGCCCCACGCTGATACACCGGGCAGCCCCACGCTGATACACCGGGCACACAGCCCCACGCTGATACACCGGGCAGCCCCACGCTGATACACCGGGCACACAGCCCCACGCTGATACACCGGGCACACAGCCCCACGCTGATACACCGGGCACACAGCCCCACGCTGATACACCGGGCACACAGCCCCACGCTGATACACCGGGCAGCCCCACGCTGATACACCGGGCAGCCCCACGCTGATACACCGGGCACACAGCCCCACGCTGATACACCGGGCAGCCCCACGCTGATACACCGGGCAGCCCCACGCTGATACACCGGGCACACAGCCCCACGCTGATACACCGGGCACACAGCCCCACGCTGATACACCGGGCAGCCCCACGCTGATACACCGGGCACACAGCCCCACGCTGATACACCGGGCAGCCCCACGCTGATACACCGGGCACACAGCCCCACGCTGATACACCGGGCAGCCCCACGCTGATACACCGGGCACACAGCCCCACGCTGATACACCGGGCAGCCCCACGCTGATACACCGGGCACACAGCCCCACGCTGATACACCGGGCACACAGCCCCACGCTGATACACCGGGCACACAGCCCCACGCTGATACACCTGGGCACACAGCCCCACGCTGATACACCGGGCAGCCCCACGCTGATACACCGGGCACACAGCCCCACGCTGATACACCGGGCACCCAGCCCCACGCTGATACACCGGGCAGCCCCACGCAGATACACCGGGCAGACAGCCCCATGCTGATACACCGGGCACACAGCCCCACGCTGATACACCGGGCACACAGCCCCACGCTGATACACCGGGCACGCGGCCCCACGCAGATACACCGGGCAGCCCCACGCTGATACACGGGCAGCCCCACGCTGATACACCGGGCAGCCCCACGCTGATACACCGGGCACACAGCCCCACGCTGATACACCGGGCAGCCCACGCCGATACCACGGGCACACAGCCCCGCGCTGATACACCGGGCAGCCCCACGCTGCATACACCGGGCAGCCCCCGCGATAACACCGGCACACAGCCACACGATTATACACCGGGCACCAGCCACAGCTGATACACCGGGCAGCCCCACGCTGATACACCGGGCACACTCCCCACGAGATACACCGGCCACAGCCCCACGTGATACACGGTTTACACAGCCCACGCTGATACACCGGGCACACAGCCATCGCTGATACACCGGGCACACAGCCCACGCTGGACACAGGGCAGCCCCACAGCTGAACACAGGCAGCCCCAACATGAAACCGGGCCACACAGCCCCCGCTGATACAACGGGTACCACAGACCCAACGATAAACCCTACGCTGATACACCGGGCACACAGCCCCACGCTGATACACCGTGCACAGCCCACGCTGATACACCGGGCCAGCCCCACGCTGATACACCGGGCACACAGCCCCACCTGATACACCGGGCAGCCCCACGCTGATACACCGGGCACACAGCCCACGCTGATACACCGGGCCAGCCCCCACGCTGATACACCGGGCACACAGCCCCACGCTGATACACCGGGCACACAGCCCCACGCTGATACACCGGGCACACAGCCCCACGCTGATACACCGGGCAGCCCCACGCTGATACACCGGGCACACAGCCCCACGCTGATACACCGGGCACACAGCCCCACGCTGATACACCGGGCACACAGCCCCACGCTGATACACCGGGCAGCCCCACGCTGATACACCGGGCAAGCCCCACACTGATACACCGGGCACACAGCCCCACGCTGATACACCGGGCACACAGCCCCACGCTGATACACCGGGCACCCACCCCCACGCTGATACAACCGGGCACACAGCCCCACGCTGATACACCGGGCAGCCCCACGCTGATACACCGGGCAGCCCCACGCTGATACACCGGGCAGCCCCACGCTGATACACCGGGCACACAGCCCCACGCTGATACACCGGGCACACAGCCCCACGCTGATACACCGGGCAGCCCCACGCTGATACACCGGGTACACAGCCCCACGCTGATACACCGGGCAGCCCCACGCTGATACACCGGGCACACAGCCCCACGCTGATACACCGGGCACACAGCCCCACGCTGATACACCGGGCAGCCCCACGCTGATACACCGGGCAGCCCCACGCTGATACACCGGGCAGCCCCACGCTGATACACCGGGCACACAGCCCCACGCTGATACACCGGGCAGCCCCACGCTGATACACCGGGCACACAGCCCCACGCTGATACACCGGGCACACAGCCCCACGCTGATACACCGGGTACACAGCCCCACGCTGATACACCGGGCACACAGCCCCACGCTGATACACCGGGCAGCCCCACGCTGATACACCGGGCAGACCCACGCTGATACACCGGGCAGCCCCACGCTGATACACCGGGCACACAGCCCCACGCTGATACACCGGGCACACAGCCCCACGCTGATACACCGGGCACACAGCCCCACGCTGATACACCGGGCACACAGCCCCACGCTGATACACCGGGCAGCCCCACGCTGATACACCGGGCACACAGCCCCACGCTGATACACCGGGCACACAGCCCCACGCTGATACACCGGGCACACAGCCCCACGCTGATACACCAGGCACACGGCCCCACGCTGATACACCGGGCACACAGCCCCACGCTGATACACCGGGCACACAGCCCCACGCTGATACACCAGGCACACGGCCCCACGCTGATACACCGGGCACACAGCCCCACGCTGATACACCGGGCACACAGCCCCACGCTGATACACCGGGCACACAGCCCCACGCTGATACACCGGGCACACAGCCCCACGCTGATACACCGGGCAGCCCCACGCTGATACACCGGGCACACAGCCCCACGCTGATACACCGGGCAGCCCCACGCTGATACACCGGGCACACAGCCCCACGCTGATACACCGGGCACACAGCCCCACGCTGATACACCAGGCACACAGCCCCACGCTGATACACCGGGCACACAGCCCCACGCTGATACACCGGGCAGCCCCACGCTGATACACCGGGCAGCCCCACGCTGATACACCGGGCAGCCCCACGCTGATACACCGGGCAGCCCCACGCTGATACACCGGGCACACAGCCCCACGCTGATACACCGGGCACACAGCCCCACGCTGATACACCGGGCACACAGCCCCACGCTGATACACCGGGCAGCCCCACGCTGATACACCGGGCACACAGCCCCACGCTGATACACCGGGCACACAGCCCCACGCTGATACACCGGGCACACAGCCCCACGCTGATACACCGGGCAGCCCCACGCTGATACACCGGGCAGCCCCACACTGATACACCGGGCACACAGCCCCACGCTGATACACCGGGCACACAGCCCCACGCTGATACACCGGGCACCCAGCCCCACGCTGATACACCGGGCACACAGCCCCACGCTGATACACCGGGCAGCCCCACGCTGATACACCGGGCACACAGCCCCACGCTGATACACCGGGCAGCCCCACGCTGATACACCGGGCACACAGCCCCACGCTGATACACCGGGCACACAGCCCCACGCTGATACACCGGGCACACAGCCCCACGCTGATACACCGGGCAGCCCCACGCTGATACACCGGGCAGCCCCACGCTGATACACCGGGCACAGAGCCCCACGCTGATACACCGGGCAGCCCCACGCTGATACACCGGGCACACAGCCCCACGCTGATACACCGGGCAGCCCCACGCTGATACACCGGGCACACAGCCCCACGCTGATATACCGGGCACACAGCCCCACGCTGATACACCGGGCACACAGCCCCACGCTGATACACCGGGCACACAGCCCCACGCTGATACACCGGGCACACAGCCCCACGCTGATACACCAGGCACACGGCCCCACGCTGATACACCGGGCACACAGCCCCACGCTGATACACCGGGCACACAGCCCCACGCTGATACACCAGGCACACGGCCCCACGCTGATACACCGGGCACACAGCCCCACGCTGATACACCGGGCACACAGCCCCACGCTGATACACCGGGCACACAGCCCCACGCTGATACACCGGGCACACAGCCCCACGCTGATACACCGGGCAGCCCCACGCTGATACACCGGGCACACAGCCCCACGCTGATACACCGGGCATCCCCACGCTGATACACCGGGCACACAGCCCCACGCTGATACACCGGGCACACAGCCCCACGCTGATACACCAGGCACACAGCCCCACGCTGATACACCGGGCACACAGCCCCACGCTGATACACCGGGCAGCCCCACGCTGATACACCGGGCAGCCCCACGCTGATACACCGGGCAGCCCCACGCTGATACACCGGGCAGCCCCACGCTGATACACCGGGCACACAGCCCCACGCTGATACACCGGGCACACAGCCCCACGCTGATACACCGGGCACACAGCCCCACGCTGATACACCGGGCAGCCCCACGCTGATACACCGGGCACACAGCCCCACGCTGATACACCGGGCACACAGCCCCACGCTGATACACCGGGCACACAGCCCCACGCTGATACACCGGGCAGCCCCACGCTGATACACCGGGCAGCCCCACACTGATACACCGGGCACACAGCCCCACGCTGATACACCGGGCACACAGCCCCACGCTGATACACCGGGCACCCAGCCCCACGCTGATACACCGGGCACACAGCCCCACGCTGATACACCGGGCAGCCCCACGCTGATACACCGGGCACACAGCCCCACGCTGATACACCGGGCAGCCCCACGCTGATACACCGGGCACACAGCCCCACGTGATACACCGGGCACACAGCCCCACGCTGATACACCGGGCACACAGCCCCACGCTGATACACCGGGCACACAGCCCCACGCTGATACACCGGGCAGCCCCACGCTGATACCCCGGGCAGCCCCACGCTGATACACCGGGCAGCCCCACGCTGATACACCGGGCAGCCCCACGCTGATACCCCGGGCAGCCCCACGCTGATACACCGGGCACACAGCCCCACGCTGATACACCGGGCAGCCCCACGCTGATACACCGGGTACACAGCCCCACGCTGATACACCGGGCAGCCCCACGCTGATACACCGGGCAGCCCCACGCTGATACACCGGGCAGCCCCACGCTGATACACCGGGCACACAGCCCCACGCTGATACACCGGGCAGCCCCACGCTGATACACCGGGTACACAGCCCCACGCTGATACACCGGGCACACAGCCCCACGCTGATACACCGGGCAGCCCCACGCTGATACACCGGGCAGCCCCACGCTGATACACCGGGCACACAGCCCCACGCTGATACACCGGGCACACAGCCCCACGCTGATACACCGGGCACACAGCCCCACGCTGATACACCGGGCACACAGCCCCACGCTGATACACCGGGCACACAGCCCCACGCTGATACACCGGGCACATAGCCCCACGCTGATACACCGGGCAGCCCCACGCTGATACACCGGGCACACAGCCCCACGCTGATACACCGGGCAGCCCCACGCTGATACACCGGGCACACAGCCCCACGCTGATACACCGGGCAGCCCCACGCTGATACACCGGGCACACAGCCCCACGCTGATACACCGGGCACACAGCCCCACGCTGATACACCGGGCGGCCCCACGCTGATACACCGGGCACACAGCCCCACGCTGATACACCGGGCAGCCCCACGCTGATACACCGGGCAGCCCCACGCTGATACACCGGGCACACGGCCCCACGCTGATACACCGGGCACACAGCCCCACGCTGATACACCGGGCAGCCCCACGCTGATACACCGGGCACACAGCCCCACGCTGATACACCGGGCACACAGCCCCACGCTGATACACCGGGCACACAGCCCCACGCTGATACACCGGGCAGCCCCACGCTGATACACCGGGCACACAGCCCCACGCTGATACACCGGGCACACAGCCCCACGCTGATACACCGGGCAGCCCCACGCTGATACACCGGGCACACAGCCCCACGCTGATACACCGGGCAGCCCCACGCTGATACACCGGGCACACAGCCCCACGCTGATACACCGGGCAGCCCCACGCTGATACACCGGGCACACAGCCCCACGCTGATACACCGGGCACACAGCCCCACGCTGATACACCGGGCAGCCCCACGCTGATACACCGGGCAGCCCCACGCTGATACACCGGGCAGCCCCACGCTGATACACCGGGCAGCCCCACGCTGATACACCGGGCACACAGCCCCACGCTGATACACCGGGCAGCCCCACGCTGATACACCGGGCACACAGCCCCACGCTGATACACCGGGTACACAGCCCCACGCTGATACACCGGGCAGCCCCACGCTGATACACCGGGCAGCCCCACGCTGATACACCGGGCACACAGCCCCACGCTGATACACCGGGCACACAGCCCCACGCTGATACACCGGGCACACAGCCCACGCTGATACACCGGGCAGCCCCACGCTGATACACCGGGCACACAGCCCCACGCTGATACACCGGGCACACAGCCCCACGCTGATATACCGGGCACACAGCCCCACGCTGATACACCGGGCAGCCCCACGCTGATACACCGGGCAGCCCCACGCTGATACACCGGGCACACAGCCCCACGCTGATACACCGGGCAGCCCCACGCTGATACACCGGGCAGCCCCACGCTGATACACCGGGCACACAGCCCCACGCTGATACACCGGGCAGCCCCACGCTGATACACCGGGCACACAGCCCCACGCTGATACACCGGGCAGCCCCACGCTGATACACCGGGCAGCCCCACGCTGATACACCGGGCAGCCCCACGCTGATACACCGGGCAGCCCCACGCTGATACACCGGGCAGCCCCACGCTGATACACCGGGCAGCCCCACGCTGATACACCGGGCAGCCCCACGCTGATACACCGGGCACACAGTCCCACGCTGATACACCGGGCACACAGCCCCACGCTGATACACCGGGCAGCCCCACGCTGATACACCGGGCACACAGCCCCACGCTGATACACCGGGCAGCCCCACGCTGATACACCGGGCACACAGCCCCACGCTGATACACCGGGCAGCCCCACGCTGATACACCGGGCACACAGCCCCACGCTGATACACCGGGCAGCCCCACGCTGATACACCGGGCACACAGCCCCACGCTGATACACCGGGCAGCCCCACGCTGATACACCGGGCAGCCCCACGCTGATACACCAGGCACACAGCCCCACGCTGATACACCGGGCACACAGCCCCACGCTGATACACCGGGCACACAGCCCCACGCTGATACACCGGGCACACAGCCCCACGCTGATACACCGGGCACACAGCCCCATGCTGATACACCGGGCAGCCCCACGCTGATACACCGGGCACACAGCCCCACGCTGATACACCGGGCACCCAGCCCCACGCTGATACACCGGGCAGCCCCACGCTGATACACCGGGCACACAGCCCCACGCTGATACACCGGGCACACAGCCCCACGCTGATACACCGGGCACACAGCCCCACGCTGATACACCAGGCACACAGCCCCACGCTGATACACCGGGCAGCCCCACGCTGATACACCGGGCAGCCCCACGCTGATACACCGGGCACACAGCCCCACTCTGATACACCGGGCAGCCCCACGCTGAGAGACTGGTTTGCGGACAGGCACGTCCTGCAGGTGGGGGTAACCGAGGGATGTGGGCCTTTGCTGGGAGCTCAGCTGCAGTGTGATGTGGAGCTTGGGCTTCACACAGAGGTTGTGACAGGGATCTGGTCAGTTTCCTGGCCGGCTGCAGGATGGTAACAATGGGGCTCGGCAGCCGGGCAAAGCCTGGGGACGCCGAGTGATCCTGAGGAGATGGTTGGCTAATCGAGTCGCTAGTGAGGCAGTGAGTGTGGCTAATGTGCCAGGGAGGGTCCCAGTGGTACGGTGCGTGTGTACTTTGCTCACCCCCTGCTTCTTCCTGGGTGGAGCTGTGTATCTGGGCCATGCAATCAGGACCAACAACTGAACTGGTGATTCAGCTTGGCCAAGCCCACCCGGCGATTATACTGCTGAGACATCAGAGCATCTCCAGCCCGTTAAACAGCTTCAAATTTATTAAAAATCACTTTTTTGCAAGTTCCCGTCGGCACTGGGTGGGTAATGTGCTGTGACTGGCAGCGGAGGAACAGAGAATGGCAATGGGTCTGGCGCCCGACACTAAACCCATTTCCCGGGCGATGATCCATTCTCCGCCCAATCAAGATTCCCGATCTTTGCAGCGGTAAACTGAGAACCTGTTTTACTTCCCGCCACTTTCTTGCTAACTCTCTGTTTCTTTATTCCTCTCTCCTTGCCTCCCTCGTTCTTTCTCTCTGACTATCTCCCTTTTCTGGGCTTCTCCTTCGTTCCATCTTTCTCTCTCTCCCTCTCGATGTTTTATTTGTTTCAGTTCCCTGCCTCTGCTCCTTTCGTTGTCTCTATTTTGTTCTGTTTTCCTGTGGCCCTTTTCCCCTTCTCCGTTTTGCCGACTGTCTCATTGCCGATCTCTCTCAATCCCTGCTGATCGACAATCCAGCACCCTGTGATGATGTCTACTTCCAGGCCGCAAGCCATTGTTCGAAGTAGCACACACTGACCCCTGACCCATACTGACCGAGGGTCACAGTTTCAGCACCCAGCCCATGCTGAGGGAGCTGACCCCAGACAGTGAAGGGGAGGGTATGGGGGTGGAATTGTGGGGCTGGTGGGGAGGGGCTCCAGCGGGTGGACAGACACAATTGCCCCACTAGGAAGGGAAGGCCAGCTTTCACTCCCACTACCTGTTTGGGGTTAGAATAGTAAACCGGTTGTCTTTGACTGGCGCAGTTGCGATGGGCCAATGGGCCTTTTCTGTGCTGCAGATCTCTATGTCTGTCTGTAGCATCCGATGGTTCCTGCCAGGAAATGTCCGGTACTTGGATGTCCACTGAAAACAAGATTGGCCTCTTAGCGTGAGGCTCACCTGGTTGAACAGCCTTTGGAGAATGGTCGGTGTCTGTGGAAGCTACCTCCATGAGATTTGGCATCTTCGAGAGAGGATGTTCGCAGTGTTGTCTGGTGCTTTGGGAACAAAGCACAGAGGGAACTAACAGCAAACCAGGTTAATACTGGAAGAGTACAGATTCGAAATAGTAATAATAATCTTTATTATTGTCACGAGTAGGCTTAATTAACACTGCAATGAAGTTACTGTGGAAAGCCCCTAGTCGCCACATTCCGGCGCCTGTTCGGGGACATAGAGGGAGAATTCAGAATGTCCAATTCACCGAACAGCATGTCTTTCAGGACTTGAGCACCCGGTGGAAACCCACGCAGACACGGGGAGAAGGTGCAGACTCTGCGCAGGCAGTGACCCGAGCCAGGAATCAAACCCGGGTCCCTGGCGCTGTGAAACAACAGTGCTAAGCACTGTGCTACCGTGCCATCCATGTGGCAGGCACACAAGAGAACTGCCAAAAGGCTATGAGCACGATAATCACGGGAGGTTTTTGTTTTAACACAGCGATGTTGTGATCTGGAAGTGTTGCCTGAAAGGGCGGTGGAAGCAGATTCAGTCGGACAAATACTGGAAGGGGAAAGAAATTGGGGGGGGCTACGAGGGGGGGGGGGGGAAGGGTAGGGGAAGTGGTACTGATTGGATGGCTCTCTCAAAGAACCAGCACATGAACAATGGGCCGAATGGCCTCCTCAGCAACAAACGATTCTATCCTATGATAATGGCAAAAACCATCTGACGTTGTCTCTTGTGGTTTCACATCCCGATCTCAATCCAAGCTGTCTGTCGTCCTCCTTTTATTTTGTCTTTCCCCTCTGTGTTGCGTTCAGTCCAACTGGATTCTGGTTGGAGCCAGTGGGTCTGCTTCTGTCTCGCCGTCTGCTGTCACAGTGTGCCTTCTGGATAAACACCTCTTGCTTCTTGACTGGCAGGTTGGGCAAGGCGTGTGTTGTGAGCTGTATTTGGTTTGAAGCGATCCCACCTGCATGCCAAGCGCGAGAGCTTTGAGACAGCGGAGACACCAGCCACTCGATTAGACATGGTGGCACATGGATTGCCAACTCTGGTTGGACATATTCCTGGAGGTTTCATCACATGACCGGGAAACATTCCCCCTCCCCCCACTTACCCCATCACTCTCCTTTCATTGGTCCATCTTCATCACATCCCGACTTACGACAGCCAATTGGAAAGCAAGCAGACTGTCCAACAAATGCTGTTTCCCCACAAAATCTCCAATATTTTAGTAACTAAAAAATAAAATCTTCGAGGAAAATGTTTTTACAAGTGCATTTTTTAATGATTATTCCCCTGAGGTCTTTTTTTTTTGCTCAGATCTGTGTCTGAGAAGAATAAATTTTAATTCCTGGACAATCCTGACATGTTGGAGATCACTTTAAGGACCCCCCTCCCATCCCAGCTGGTGATCTTAGCTAGTACAAGCTGGCTCTCGGGAATCCGAGTGCTAAGGGAAAGGAGGAAGGCGAGATTTCAATCCTGGGAACGCACAGATGGGATCAGGCGATGCCCCCGATAGTCAAACAGCTCACGACCTCTTCGCCTCTCGGAATCACAGGCGAAGAGCAAACATTTGGGGCTGAGGTGGAGGTGTGTGGTCACGTGCATGTGGGACAGAGACTCGTGAGAGAAGAGGAGCAGACAGCAGGAGTGAAAGGATCTTTTTTTGGGGGGGGGTTTATCTCTCTCATGTTAGTTTTAAAATTAGACTTGCAGGGAAATATTAATTAAAGCCATGGTAGGAACTCGTAATCGAGCTGAAGTGGCAGCTTAATTTAAGTTTATTAAATCACTGCCAATTTCATCAGTGATCTAAATGGAAAAGAGTTTTTGTTAATTAGTGAATTAAAGTTCTGGAGCTCAAATTTTGGGAAATTGCCAAGCAACTTGCCACGCAGAATGCAGGAGCGAGCCCGACTGCAGCCTGTCACACAGGCCTCATTACTGATTTGGCTCAATCAGATTTTGCTTTGGGCGGATTTCAGCCAAAACATTTAAGGGCCATTTTGGGTGAGTTTGGTGGGGTTTTCCTCCCCCCCCCCCACCTGCCGTTCTGGGTGAGACCCACACCGGTATTCACCCACATTTAGGGCGCGGTCTAACGGCTGTGCCGCGCCAGACTTGGGGGCGCGACCCAGCCGGGTAAATCTCGCGAGAGGCCCTGCGCGGGATTTACCCGACTCGCCGCGTCTTGTGAGACCTAATGGGATCTTGTGGGCGGGATCCATATTTGGGAGATTTGCATATTAAAGGGAGCAGCGATCCTCACTCGGGTGGGGGGGGGGGGAGGGTCGCAGGGCTTTGGGCAGGGTGGTTGGCACCTTGGCAATGCCACCCGGGTGCCACCTCGACATTGCCAGGGTGCCCGGGTGGCACTGCCAGCCTGGCGGGTGCAGTGCTGGGTGCCAGGCTGGTAGTGTTAAGGTGCTGGGGATCGGGCTCAGGGGGTTCCCTGCCCTCATTAGGTGGGATGTGGGGAGGGGGACGGGGGGGGACGGGGGGTTCTCAATGACCCACTTATAGGTGGATTGGGGAGTGGGGGGCCTTGGGGAGTCTCGAGATCTGGAAATGAGTCTAGGAGCAGCCTTGGTGGGGCATAGCCCACTGAGACACCGAAATAACACAGAGTCCTGTTAGATAGCGGGCAGTTTCGTCAATGTGAGCACCAGGAGAAACCCGGCTAAACATGCTCGACATGGGACTCTAATTTCCGTTAGATTGAGCCCTAAGTCATTTTTTGGGCCTTCGGGAGTGTCCCCCCCCCCCCCCCCCCCCCAACTGAGGGCACCCCGCTATGGGGTCACTGAGAGCCCCCTTTTCAGGCCTCCCCAACCCCCCTTTCAGGTACCCCCCCTTTCAAGACCTCCACCCTTCACCCCCCCCCAACCTTTATGAGGCCCCTTCATACCAGCCCTTCGCCCCCTCCACCACACTTCATGATTCCCTCCCCCATCCTCCCTTTCAAAGGCATGTCAGGCCCTGGACCTTGGCAGTGCCAGTCTGGTACCTGGGGGCCCTGGTACTGCCACTCTTGTATCTTGGCAGTGTCCTGTCAGCCTGGCAGTGCCACCCGGGCACCCAGCAAAGGCGAGACCCAGACCACAAAATCTCGCCAAGTCCGGTTGAAACTCGCAAAACGTTTCGGAGCGTGGTGAATCCCGTGAGAGACATCGCGCGAGATTCAACAGCCTCGTCCCAACACCAAGTCAGGTCAAGAACCAGTCAATGGACGAGATCTCACCCTCTCATTGGCCGGGGAAGGCAGGGGGTTGCAATGATGGACGTGTCGGCCGAACAATGGGGTGAGAGTTGGCGAGGGGGGTGGTGGGGTAGTTGGAGGGTGGGCGATCACGTCGCAAAATCTCCAGGAATGTTCCCAACCAGAGTTGGCAACCGCCATTCTGACCTGGATTTTCTCACTGGGACGAAGTGTGAGAGCCAGGGTCTCGTCTGATTCCAAAAGGCTCCCCCACCCCACTCCACCCCCACCTCATTTTTCAGCTTTGTGCTTCCTCGCTGTCTCAAACTTCCCTCCCTGCATGTTGCTAATGGTTTTCAACACAGTATTTGTTTTGTCGGGATTAACGGGGGGATTTCTGTATTAAAGGGAAACATTGTGGAGATTGAAAAAGATGGAAAACAATCACAACTTGTCATTAAAGTTCCTGTTTGCTGAGTGCTGCATGTCTTTGATAGCCTCTCTCTATCACTCCCCATTGGCCGATTGATTGTGGTTCTGCAATTCCCTGTGGGTACTCATTCTCTGAGCTGGCCTTCAATCAGTTGTTGCCCCCCCCCAGTTGTGCATCTTTGCACTAACGCTGCTAATTTGTGATGCATTGATTTTTTAACTCAATTATCACCCACTCCATTCCCCCGCCAGCTCTGTCGCTCCAAGCTGAGTGAGTGGCCCGTCACTGCAGTACCACGGACAACCTCTAAGAGGCGCCCACGAGCTGCAGGCACCTGAATAAGTGGAAGTGGGTGAAATTCTTTCTGCTTGTGTGCAGGTTTGAGAGTTGACCATTCCCCGTCACTGCGATTATTCCAGACTCCCTCCTGTATTTATAGAAGACAATCGTGAGATTGACTTGGCATTTGAATAAATTATGAAAATTAAAAAATTAAAATCGCTTATTGTCACCAGTAGGCTTCAATGAAGTTACTGTGAAAAGCCCCTAGTCGCCACATTCCGGCGCCTGTTCGGGGCGGCTGGTACGGGAATTGAACCGTGCTGCTGGCCTGCCTTGGTCTACTTTAAAAGCCAGCGATTTAGCCCAGTGTGCTAAACCAGCAGCTTATAACCAATAAAGGTACCAATAATATGCTGCATTTCCTCTGTCACAATCTCTCGTTGCTCAGCATTGAACCCTCCCCTCCCCTGCCTGCTTCAATTCACCCCCCTTCTTGATCTCTCTGCCTGAAGACAGCTTCCTTGGCGATGACTTGCCGAACTATGGCAAAGTGTGTTGGGTTTTTACTCGGGTGGGGTGAGGAGCCAGGGCCCGTGGGTCAAGCTCAGCTGCAGGAGGGTTTGAATCCTGTTGCTCTTGTTGTTACTCTGATCAACATGCTGACCATCGAGCTTAACTAACCGGCCTCCCTGTTCACCCTCTCGGACCCCAAATGATCGATCCCCCCTCCTGCCTTTAAACATGTTGGTTCCACAACACCACGACCCATCATTAAAAATATTCTTTGTTTCATTTCCCCTCTCCACAGATTTCAGCGTTGTAAATAGTTTTTTCTTATAAATTTGGACATGTTCAGTCAAACCTAAAAGATTGCCGGGGAGGGATGCTGGGCATTAAATACTCAAGGCTGCTTTGATATAGGGTCTGAATCCTTGCCGGACGTTCCTTACTCGACAGTCAGCACAGGTTGCTCACCACCACCCATTGCCACACGGCTGATACGAGGGAGCTGTTGCGAAACAGCTGCCCTTTGGGATAGGCTGGACTGACAGGTCACTGATCAAACTTAAAGTGAATTGCCGAAACAAATATTGACTGTTGGTATCTGACTGGAGTGCTGTTGCCTTTTCAGTTAGAACCTGTCACTCACTGAGAGAAGCCGGTCTGTTAGTGATTCCCTCACTCCCAGGACAGGTACAGCACGGGGTCAGATACAGAGTAAAGCTCCCTCTACACTGTCCCCATCAAACACTCCCAGGACAGGTACAGCACGGGGTTAGATACAGAGTAAAGCTCCCTCTACACTGTCCCCATCAAACACTCCCAGGACAGGTACAGCACGGGGTTAGATACAGAGTAAAGCCCCCTCTACACTGTCCCCTTCAAACACTCCCAGGACAGGTACAGCACGGGGTTAGATACAGAGGAAAGTTCACTCTCCATGCACAGAATAGAAGAAAAGTGGAACTTTGTCCTCCATAGTGCTGTGAAGGTCACAGGCAAGTGCATATTTCCAAAGTGAGATGATTGATCGATGTAAATTAAGGTTATTAATGAGTCGGCAAGTGGAACAGGAAACAGATCGGCCCTGATGTTCACGAATGGCCAAACCAGCTGGAAGGATTGAATGGTCTTTTATCATTCATACATTTCCATGTTGGGAGTTAGGGCCTTGGTCCAAATTGCCCCTGGTTATTGTGAACTGTAAGAGCAGTGAGATCTCGATCCTGTTTTGTGCAGTGATTCCAATACACAACTGGTCACATTTATAAAGAGTGGATGGTCACAGAGTGGTGACATTATGGACTATGAAAAGGCCAATAGACCCAGCTGCCTGGAAGGGGTGATTGTGGACAGTTTTAGGGTCATGATTTGATCAGAAAAATAATAAAAGATACATTGCAACTTCATCGCAACACAACTGGAGCCAGCAAGACTGTGATGCCCTGTGCTGTTGAACAGCCCAACCTACACTCACCATCCAGACTGACAAGTAAAGAATGGCCACGTGATTGAGTTTGGGGAGGACAGTGACCATGCCCTTCCGTTCCCACCCTATCCCCCCGCAACACACACACATACACACCCACTCCCCCCAACCAGGGACCTACCCCAGCAAGGAGTCAACACCCTGAGGAAGGAGGGAGTGTTACAGCGAAGAATCTGAATGAGTTCATGAAATGAAACAAATGAAAGATCACGGGGAATTACTGCTTTAAAGACAAGTTGTGTTGAGTTTTCCTTTCATTATTGGATGTCTGAGTCCACTGGCTTTCAATTGCTCTTGGGTATTTGTGTTTGGTGGGTAAGAATTGTATCACACCTCACGACAAAGATGTTCCTTCCTTTTCCCCAAAACTGCAAAGGTGAACAGGGCGGCCCCCGATCGGCCAGCAGACTACCAGTGAGCAGCTTCGCTGAGCCATAGTTCAGGTTCCAGAGCCACAGCTTGTGAGTTCCACCAGGGCAAGTTGAGAAATTCTGGTCATTGCTGAGCTGGTTCTGACATGTGAAATCCCCTCCCCTGCCCCCCACTGTGTGATGGCCTCCTCGTGTCCTCTGGAGTTGAGCCACCAGGGAAATACTTTGGCAACAACGAGCGGGTCAGAAGCTGGGAATCCTGAGATAAGTAACTCACCCCCTGACTCCTCAAAGCCTGCCCCCCGAACTTGGGCAGCACGGAGACACAGTGGTTAGCACTGTTGCTTGACAGCACCAGGGTCCCAGGTTCGATTCCCCGCTGGGTCAGTGTCTGTGCGGAGTCTGCACGTTCTCCCCGTGTCTGCGTGGGTTTCCTCCGGGTGCTCCAGTTTCCTCCCACAGTCCAAAGATGTGTAGGTTAGGTGGATTGGACATGATAAATTGCCCTTAGTGTCCAAAAAAGATTAGGAGGGGTTATTGGGTTACAGAGATAGGGTGGAAGCGAGGGCTTAAGTGGGTCGGTGCAGACTCGATGGGCCGAATGGCCTCCTTCTGCACTGTATGTTCTATGTTCAGTGTTATTGGACAACAGCTCCAATAACACTGAAAATAATCGACACCATCCAGGACAAAGCAGCCCACTTCATTGACACCCCATCCACCATCTTAAACATTCACTCCCTCCACCATCCACCAGCAGCCGTGTGTGACATTCACTGAAGCAACTCACCAAGGCTCCTTCGTCAGCACCTTCCAAACCCAGCAAATAACTACTCCAATTTCGGGAAAGAATCACTCTCTCTTTTGTCCATCCAGAGGAGGTGGGCAAAGGAAGAAGACACCTACCTGGCCTGATTAAGACTCTTATTTAGAAATAAAAGACCCCTTTCCAGGTCCACCAGATTCTGGGAATGACTTTCATCGCTGTTAATTAGTGGGTTTGGGTTGAGTGTGTTGTAAAAAATATCAAAACCAACTTTCAACCTGCCCAATCCAAGGCCTGGGTAAACCTGGCAGCTAAATGGAGACAAGGACTTCTGGAGGTAACTTCCACTTATCTGAATCCAGGTATTTCACCCAACCCAACAGTTTTGTTCTCCTTCCAAACTATTCCACTGTAAACCCTTCCAATTACACTAAACCTTCCAAACTGCTCCCACCAACCCATAATAACCCCCTTAGCAACCTTTACTAATCCCACCATCAATCTTAGGCACTTCCCCCAAACATCCAAACTTTTGTATTACTAACTTCCAATCCTACCACTCTGCCCCGACCGTTCCAAAACCACCCCAACCTTTCCAATCTCCTCCAACCTTTCAAAGCCCCACCGACTCTTCCAACCTCCCATCAACCCTTCCAATCCCCCCAGCCATTCGAATCCCCCAAGACCCTTCCAATCCCCCCAGCCATTCGAATCCCCCAAGACCCTTCCAATCCCCCAGCCATTCGAATCCCCCAAGACCCTTCCAATCCCCCCAGCCATTCGAATCCCCCAAGGCCCTTCCAATCCCCCCAGCCATTCGAATCCCCCAAGGCCCTTCCAATACCCCCCGACCTTCCAACCCTCCACCGACCTTTTCAATTCTCCCCGACCCTTCAAACCCCCCCTGAAACTTTCAGTCCTGACCTTCCTATTTCCCCCTGACCCTTTCAAATCTCCCCGACCCGTCCAATCTCCCACACCGACACTTAAAATCGACCCCGGCCCTTCTAATCCCGCCCCCAACACTATTGATCCCTCTGACCATTGTAATCTCGACCCTCGCAATCTACCCAGTACTGTCCAATTTTCCCATGACCCTTCCAATCTCCATGAACCTTCCAAAGCCACCACTGATTCTTCCAATCCCACCGCTCCAACCCCTTGAATCCTCCTCAAACCTTCCAATCCCCTCCCTGACTATTGCAATCCCCCTTAACCTGAATCAATCCCACCTCCCTTTCAATCTCCCCCCAACCCTTCCAATCCACCCCGACCTTTCCAATTCCCCTGACACTTTCATTCACTCCGACCCTTGTAATCTCTCCCAACCTTTCCTAAGCCACCCACAAACATTCCAAACTCCCCGGACGGAATTCTCCGACCCCCCGCAGGGTCGGGGAATCGCCCGGGGCCGGCGTAAACCCCGCCCCCGCCGTGGCCGGAATTCTCCGCCACCCGGGAATCAGCGGGAGCGGGAATCACGCCCCGCCAATCGGCGTGTCCCCCACGGCGATTCTCCGGCCCGCGATGGGCCGAAGTCCCGCCGCTGTCCGGCCTCTCCCGCCGACGTGGTTTACACCACCTCTGTGCCAGCAGGATTGGCGGCGCGAGCGGGCCCCCGTGGTCCTGGGGGGGAGGGGCACAGGGCGATCGGACCCCGGGTGGGTGCCCTCACGGTGGCCTGGCCCGCGATCGGGGCCCACCGATCGGCGGGCGGGCCAGTGCCGTGGGGGCACTCTTTTTCTTCCGCTGCCGCCACGGCCTCCACCATGGCGGAGGCAGAAGAGACCCCCTCCACCGCACATGGGCTGGTGGTGACGTCAGCGGCCGCTGGCGCTACGGTGCATGCACAGACTCATGCCGACCGGCAAAGGACTTTCGGCCAGCCCCGACGCCGATCGGCATAGCGGCAAAGGCCGTTGCCGACAGATTTGCCGCCAGTCGGCAGAGCGGGAGCCACTCCGGCGCGAGCCTAGCCCCTAAAGGTGTAGAGAATTCCGCACCTTTGAGGAGGCCCGACGCCGGAGTGGTTGGCGCCACTCTGCTACGCCGGGACCCCCCTGCCCCTGCCGGGGAGGGGAGAATTTCGCCCCCCCCCGTCCTTACAATCTCCCCACGACCCTTCCAACCCACCCCAGACACCTTCAATACCCCCCTAACCCTTCCAATCCCCCCGACCCTTCCAACCCCCCCCCCCCACCCACCCCCTCCGCAGAACACCCCAACCCCTCCCAATCCCACCCCAACCCCACTTTCATAGAATTTTAAAATCGAATTTACAGTGCAGAAGGAGGCCACTTGGCCCATCGAGTCTGCGCCAGCCCTTGGAAGCAGCGTGCCACCCAAGCCCACACCGCCACCCCATCTCCGTAACCCAGTAACCCCACCCAACCTTTTTTTTTGGGCACTAAGGGGCAATTGACCACAGACGATCCACCTAACCTGCACATCTTTGGACTGTGGGAGGAAACCGGAGCACCCAGAGGAAACCCACGCAGACACGGGGAGAACGTGTCCACCTCTGGGTTAATATCCAGTCCTGGGCACCAGACCCGGAGGTAAAACAATTATGAGCCAAGGGAAAGAAAACCTAGTCAATTTATCTGCAGTCAGAAATTTCCCACCAGATTCCTATTGGCCAAAATGATTCACACCCTCTTGCTGAATTTGCCCAATCAGAGCAGTGATCTTAAAGGGGACATCGTGGGTTAGCAGCTAAACATCCTGAACGTCCTCCAGAACTGCAATGAAAATGAGCAATGTCACATCCACTGGTGCCAACAAGAAAAGGAAACAATGCACCATCTGCATGATTAGTCCTGGTATCTGCTTCTGCCCCAAAAATAAATCCCAGGGGGTTTGAGAGCCAGTGGACATGTCTCGTCCAATATTCAACTCAGCAAATATCACAAAAAGTTTGAAATTTCTGCTTTTCTGAAAGAGAATTGGGAGTGGTGGGTAATTTTATTTTTTCCTTTAGTTTTTGGTTAATTTTCTTGTTATTTTTTTTTGATGACTTTCAGGCAACCAGCCTCGTCACAGCACAAAAGCACTAAGGCAGCGTTTCCTGAAAATCTTACCCTGCTGTCGGCCTAGGCTGATTCCCTCACTCAGTGAATGCAAGTGAAACCTTCTATCCACATTCTTCTTGCAAAGTCTTTGTTTGAAAATGATGATGCCGTTGTGTTGTTACTTCTCTCGATCCGCTCAGTGCGTTCTGGCGTGGATGCGCCCCCAATGTCAGGAGCACCCCGGGGGCTATCGATGCGCAGGGTGTCTATTGGCATGACTGTCCCGGCCAATGAGCTGGAGGTGGGGTAGATCTTGCAGCAGGAAACAATCTGATTTGCTGCAATTAAAATCTGTGTACCGAGAAAGCAAGGTCAATTTGCAAAGGGCACTGGACAAAATAGTCTGCAGAGTCTATTTACAATGAGTCTCTGCAGATTACAGCTAACAGTCTACAGAGTATATTTACAATGAGTCTCTGCAGATTACAGCTAACAGTCTACAGAGTATATTTACAATGAGTCTCTGCAGATTACAGCTAACAGTCTGCAGAGTCTATTTACAATGAGTCTCTGCAGATTACAGCTAACAGTCTACAGAGTATATTTACAATGAATCTCTACAGATTACAGCTAACAGTCTACAGAGTCTATTTACAATGAGTCTCTGCAGATTACAGCTAACAGTCTACAGAATCTATTTACAATGAGTCTCTGCAGATTACAGCTAACAGTCTACAGAATCTATTTACAATGAATCTCTACAGATTACAGCTAACAGTCTATAGAGTCTATTTACAATGAGTCTCTGCAGATTACAGCTAACAGTCTACAGAGTTTATTTACAATGAATCTCTACAGATTACAGCTAACTGTCTACAGAGTCTATTTACAATGAATCTCTACAAATTACAGCTAACAGTCTACAGAGTCTATTTACAATGAATCTCTACAGATTACAGCTAACAGTCTACACAGTATATTTACAATGAGTTTCTATAGATTACAGCTAACAGTCTACAGAGTCTATTTACAATGAGTCTCTACAGATTACAGCTAACATTCTACAGAGTCTATTTACAATGAGTCTCTACAGATTACAGCTAACAGTCTACACAGTCTATTTACAATGAGTTTCTATAGATTACAGCTAACAGTCTACAGAGTCTTTACAATGAATCTCTACAGATTACAACTAACAGTCTACAGAGTCTATTTGCAATGAGTCTCTATAGATTACAGCTAACAGTCTACAGAGTCTATTTACAATGAGTCTCTACAGATTACAGCTAACAGTCTACAGAGTCGATTTACAATGAGTCTCCACAGATTACAGCTAACAGTCTACAGAGTCTATTTACAATGAGTCTCCACAGATTACAGCTAACAGTCTACAGAGTCTATTTACAATGAGTCTCCACAGATTACAGCTAACAGTCTACAGAGTCTATTTACAATGAGTCTCCACAGATTACAGCTAACAGTCTACAGAGTCTATTTACAATGAATCGCTACAGATTACAGCTAACTGTCTACAGAGTCTAT
This sequence comes from Scyliorhinus canicula, assembly GCF_902713615.1. Taxonomy (NCBI): domain Eukaryota; kingdom Metazoa; phylum Chordata; class Chondrichthyes; order Carcharhiniformes; family Scyliorhinidae; genus Scyliorhinus; species Scyliorhinus canicula. Next base: position 5,430,075 of record NC_052161.1, read on the forward strand.
TTACAATGAGTCCCAATGAACTGCAACAAACAGACTAAATTGGCCAAAACTGAAGTGGGCCTCCCGATAAATGCAGAGTGATTTCTCCAGCAGGATGCAGTGAGTGTACAACAGTAATCCCAGTTATCTACTACAGTGGGATGATATGTCAGGGGAAATATTCTGTCATCTCTATTCTGGCGGGGGGTAGTGGTGTCACTATATGCAACCATCAATGAGCCCAGTTGCGATAGCTTTGGTATATTGCGTTGGATCAACCAGAAGTTAATATTGTCACTGGATTGGCATAACCTGGAACTCAAATGGGATCAGTGTGTACACCGTGGGCACTGAATCAGGCAGAGAATATTACTGATCTCTGAGAGAAGAAGAATCCACCTTTTGAGGTTGGGCGGTGCGGAACTTATAATTTATAATAATCTTTAGTTTTGCCACAAGTCGCCTTACATTAACACAGCTAGGGGCAGCACGGTAGCACAGTGGTTAGCACAGTTGCTTCACAGCTTCAGGGTCCAAGGTTCGATTCCTGGCTTGGGTCACTGTCTGTGCAGAGTCTGCCCGTTCTCCCCGTGTCTGCGTGGGTTTCCTCCGGATGCTCCGGTTTCCTCACACAGTCCAAAGACGTGCGGGTTAGGTGGATTGGCCATGATAAATTGCCCTTAATGTCCAAAAAAGGTGAGGTGGGGTTACTGGGTTATGGGGATAGGGTGGAGGTGTGGGCTTAATTAGGGTGCTCTTTCCAAGGGCCGGTGCAGACCCGATGGGCCGAATGGCCTCCTTCTGCACTGTAAATTCTATGATGCTATGAACAGTGCAATGAAGTTGCTGTGAAAATCCCCTCGTCGCCACACTCCGGCGCCTGTTCAGGTACACGGCGAGAGAATTCAGAATGTCCAAATTACCTAATAACACGTCTTTCGGGACTTGTGGGTGGAAACCGGAGCGCCCGGAGGCAACCCACGCAGACACGGGGAGAACATGCAGACTCCGCACAGACAGTGACCCAAGCCAGGAATCGAACCCGGGTCTTTGGCGCTGTGAAGCAACCGTGCTAACCGCTGTGCTGCTGTGCTGCCCATGTGCAACTCATCCAGTGGCCAAGAATAATGCTCCAGTGGAACGTGAGTTCAAATCCCACATCTGGGTCGGTGATGAATTCAAATTCCGTTTTTATAAAAAAAAAGAAAAGATGAATTAGAATGAAAACCGAAAACGCAGCGAACACTGAGCAGGCCAGGCAGCGCCCGCAGAGAAGGGACATCTGAGATCGATGAGCTTTTATTGGAAATGTAAGCTGGAAGGCGCGATTCTCCTGTCTCCCAGCCACGTGTTTCCCGATGGCGAGAATTCCAGCTCCTAATATATCGGTAAGAGGGACCATGAAACTGTCAGTTGCCCGCTGGTTCGCTAGTTCCCCCAGCGGGACAGGGTAAAGGAAACCCGCTGGTCCTTTTGGATTATGTGTCATTCCAGTCCTCACAGTGAGGTGGTTGACCCTTAACCGCCCTCTGATGAGGCTGACCAAACCTCTTGGTTGTACAACTCATTACTTAGAGATTCAAGCAGTCCCACCACTACTTTATCCAAGGGCAACTGAAGACGGACAATAAATGCCGGAATTATCAATCACAAAGGGTGAAATCTTAAGAAATTAAGAGGATGGGGAGAAAAGTTGGGAATGAAGGAAGTCAAACAATTCCGTCCACAGGAAAATCAAGCTCTACATTAATTTATTGACGAGGAGAGTTGAGCAGGTTGGAGAGTCAACAGAATGAATTTTGAGAGACTTTCGCTGCTGCCTCACAGCGCCAGGGACCCCGGTTCAGTTCCGGCCCCAGGTGACTGTGTGGAGTTTGAGCGTTCTTCCCGTGTCTGCGTGGGTTTCCTCCGGGTGCTCCGGTTTCCTCCCACAGTCCATTGGTGTGAAGGTTAGGTGGATTGGCCATGATAAATTGCCCGTAGTGTCCTAAATGATTAGGTGGTGTTACTGGGTTATGGGGATAGGGTGGAGGTATGGTCTTATGCCAGGTGCTCTTCCCAAGGGCCGGTGCAGAATCAATGGGCCGAGTGGCCTCCTTCTGCACTGTAAATTCCAAGAAAGCAGATGTTGTTAAAAGTGTCATAGCCGTGGGCAGCACTGTGGTGCAGTGGGTTAGCACTGCTGCCTCATGGAGTCTAGGTCCCAGGGTCGATCCCGGCCCTGGGTCACAGTCTGTGTGGAGTTTGCACATTCTCCCCGTGTTTGCGTGGGTTTCGCCCCCACAACCCAAAGATGTGCAGGGTAGGTGGATTGGCCACGCTAAATTGCCCCTTAATTGGGTACTCAAAATTTTTTTTTTTAAAGAGTCATAGCCTTCCTCCAAAGTCCAGTAACTTCAAAAGGCTTCAAATCCCATGGCAGCCATTGAAATTCAAATCTTCCATTCAATTTCACACACCAATACATCGCATTAGCCAGTGATTGACAATTTTATTACTCCAGAGACAGTGCTTGGTAGATTATTGATCTATCTTTCCTTTCACCCTTGAATGCATCACAACTATTCTGTTTTGGTACAGCACAATGTTACATACAGAGTACAGCTCCTGCTATATAGTCCTTTTCAAATACTCCCAGGACAGGTCCAGCACAGGGTAAGATACTGAATAAAGCTCCCTCTACACTGTCCCCATCAAACACTCCCAGGACAGGTACAGCACGGGGTTAGATACAGAGTAAAGCTCCCTCTACACTGTCCCCATCAAACACTCCCAGGACAGGTACAGCACGGGGTTAGATGCAGAGTAAAGCTCCCTCTACACTGTCCTTATCAAACACTCCCAGGACAGGTACAACACGGGGTTAGATACAGAGTAAAGCTCCCTCTACACTGTCCCCATCAAACACTCCCAGGACAGGTACAGCATGGGGTTAGATACAGAGTAAAGCTCCCTCGACACTGTCCCCATCAAACACTCCCAGGACAGGTACAGCACGGGGTTAGATACAGAGTAAAGCTCCCTCGACACTGTCCCCATCAAACACTCCCAGGACAGGTACAGCACGGGGTTAGATACAGAGTAAAGCTCCCTCTACACTGTCCCCATCAAACACTCCCAGGCCAGGCGCAGCATGAGGGTTAGATACAGAGTAAAGCTCCCTCTACACTGTCCCCATCAAACACTCCCAGGATAGGTACAGCACGGGGTTAGATACAGAGTAAAGCTCCCTCTATACTGTCCCCATCAAACACTCCCAGGCCAGGCGCAGCACGGGGTTAGATACAGAGTAAAGCTCCCTCTACACTGTCCCCATCAAACACTCCCAGGACAGGTACAGCATGAGGTTAGATACAGAGTAAAGCTCCCTCTACACTGTCCCCATCAAACACTCCCAGGATAGGTACAGCACGGGGTTAGATACAGAGTAAAGCTCCCTCTATACTGTCCCCATCAAACACTCCCAGGCCAGGCGCAGCACGGGGTTAGATACAGAGTAAAGCTCCCTCTACACTGTCCCCATCAAACACTCCCAGGCCAGGCGCAGCATGAGGGTTAGATACAGAGTAAAGCTCCTGTGGTGTTCTTTGTATTGCTTATTTCTGGCTGGTTATCGTAGTGTTCACAAAGACCACAAAATAGCTTTAACTTAAACAAAGCTATGAATTTATTTACACTATTAACTTGGATTCGACACGTACTCCGTAAGAATACACAGTTGATTAATAACATCTAAACTACACTCATCTCCAGCTAACCTCACTACTGGTTAATCTATGATCTACATTCACTTGCACTATCTGCTCTTCTAATCTTCACTCGCTAACTCCCACATACACACGTCCCCTAATATCTAGCATCACTGCCTTATATAGTTGTAACTGTAGCTCCCTCTAGTGGCTGCTCTCGACACTACGTTAACCCTTGCAATGCTGATAGCTATGCTAATACCACAGCTCCCTCTACACCAGTGTTCTTCAAACCTTTTTTCCGGGGACCCAATTTTACCAACCGGCCGACCTTCACGACCCACGTCGGCCGAACTTTCCGACCCACGCCGGCCGACCTTTGCGACCCACGTCGACCGACCTGAGCGACCCACCATTTTCTCTTACCTTGTTTGCTGCTGATAAAAATGGAGGAAATGGTTTTGGGTCCCTTTGGCCCTCGTACACGCTCCTCCAATGGAACCTGTTGGATGAAGGTGAAGCCTTCCGGTGTCGGAAAGTACGGAGTCTCCATCTGTCCAAAGTTCTGCATTTCTTCCGCAAAGTTTTATTAAATAAACCACCCCGAACTCGAAAAAGAAATAAAAAATAAAATGAATAAAATAAATGAAAAAAAATTAAATGAATAAAATAAACGAATAAAATTAACCCCCCCTGAACTTGTAAAAAAGAATTAAATTAATAAAATAAGTGAAAAAAAATGAAATGAATAAAATAAATGAATAAAATGAAGAAACCCCTCCTCCCGAACTTGTAAAAAATATAAAATGAATAAAATAAATGGAAAAAAATTAAATGAATAAAATTAAAGAGTAAAATGAATTTTAAAAACCCCGGACTTGTAAAACAAAAAGCTGCAACCGTTTAAAAAAATAGCGGCCGCACTGCGCCTGCGTGCCAGATCACCGGTGCGCATGCGCATGGTTTTACGCATGTGCGCCGATGATCGTGCATGTGGCTGAATTTTCTTTTACATGTTCGCGGCCATTTTAAAGGCCGCTTGCAGCCGGAGTTATTAAAAGCCGGACGCTGCGCGGGGATTTGGGCGATCGGGAGCATCGCGAAGGATATCGCGATGGGAGCATCGCGAAGCATCGCGTCCCTCCCAACATCCGCCCGTGACCCACCCAGGACACGTACAGCACAGGGTTAGTGTTACAGACAGGAGGGGTTTAACTAAACAGATTGATTTCTCCCCTCATCGCCAGTTGCTAAATGGTAGGGTATTTTCGATTTTTGACTTCTACCTTTCTAGGTGGTCGTTGATGTTCCTCAGATTTTAGTGAACCAATCCATTATTCATAAACTCACAGCATCTCAAGATCGGGTAAAATCAGAGAGGTTTTATTTTACACACAGTGCAAAGGGGCGGAAGGGTTATCGCACGGTAACCCCCAGTACATTCATCCAATAAAAGAGGGCTAAGGGGTACCTGGCAAAGACCACAGGCAAAATAAGAATTGTTGTTCCAAGTGAGTTCAGAGTCCAGAATCAGAAGTCCAATGGTGTATTCCTCCAGAGGGCCTAGCCAGCTCACACCCACACCGGGTAATCTACTCTTGCAGGAACACCAGCTTCCGTGATGGGAGGAGCACATAGAGATAATTTAGTCTTGTAGTATGCACGTACAAATGTTCCACCCTTACCGTAGAAATGGGGTAGCTGAGGGCCAGGCAATTTAAACCTGCGGAGCTCTGGTTCCGCTGCTGTTTTGTTGATGAAAAACTGCCTCCTTTAGCTGCACAAGGCAATATTACTGGTTCTAGCAGCTTGGTGGGCATCATGTGGCATAACTCCCATTTCTTTGCCTCGTTGTGGACAAGGATATATGTTCCTGGTATGGATCCTTCAGACGGTTGTTTCACCCATTTCGAAGTTTACCAAAGTCCTTTGTCCACGCTGAGAAATCATTTCTATTGGCCCAAGTCTGCCTTATAAATGTAAAGTGCCTTTGTGGATCACTCGGAATTTGATTTCTGTAATCACAGGGGTCATTAGCATGTCCTTAGAGATAACGAGGTAGTTGTTTTTTGAAGGATAGAAATTATTTTATGTGGGCCACAGCCAGTCATGGCTTCAGGCAGTCTAAAGCTTTTCTCCATTATTTTTTTAAAGAAAAATAATCTTGAGGCAGCGTGGTGGCACAGTGGTTAGCACTGCTGCCTCACGGCGCCGAGGTCCCAGGTTCGATCCCAGCTCTGGCTCACTGTCTGTGTGGAGTTTGCACATTCTCCCCGTGTTTGCGTGGGTTTCGCCCCCACAGCCCAAAGATGTGCAGGGTAGGTGGATTGGCCACGCTAAATTGCCCCTTAATTGGAATAAATGAATTGGGTACTCTAAATTTAAAAAAAAAGAAAAATAATCTTATAAAGTAGCCAGGATTATCTAAATATTTATATTTTCTTTATGCCTTCTTGGCGTGACAGGTGGGCAGAGAACAACTTGCAGTGTGAGTGACTGTTTAATGTTCCTCCCTTTAGCAGTATCCCTGCGAATTGGGACATGTGATAGTTTAAGATATGCAGCTAAAAATAACAAATCCAAGGCGGAGAGTGTAACATATGTGGTGGCCCCACCTTGAGGCTGTGCTGCTAACCCTCTGTGCGCGTGTGATCTGCCAGCTCATTCTCTCCCAACTTTTATTCTCCATCTGGCTCCCAATGGCTCACTCTCAGCAGCTGGTCTTGTTATTACCCCAGGAGCTTGTCTGGCCTCAGCTGTACCATAATGCCAAGGCCTCGGAAGATTCAATCTGTCATCATTTGCTAACGGGTGATAGATTTGAGGTTCTTTGGGTATAATTCACGGCACCCTCTCTTCCCCCCTTTCCACCTGTGCTCACCAGTCCTACTCTCTTCATCCTTCATTCCCCATACTGCCATCTGGCTCCTGTCCCCTCTCCTCCCTTCCCCTCCTGTCACCTCCGAGCATCTCCTCCCTCCCACACCTCCATCTTGAATGAAATGAAATGAAAATCGCTTATTGTCACAAGTCGGCTTCAAATGAAGTTACTGTGAAAAGCCCCTAGTCGCCACATTCCGGCGCCTGTTCGGGGAGGCTGGTACAGGAATGGAACCGTGCTGCTGGCCTGCCTGGGTCTGCTTTCAAAGCCAGCGATTTAGCGCTGTGCTAAACTAGCCCCTTCCTGCTCGACCCATCTCTCTCCTCACTGTTTACCATTCCTCTCCCTTCCCCTCCTGACCCTTTCCCTCCCCTACCTGCCATCGTTCCTGACCCCCAGCCATACCTCTTCCTCGCCCTTCCATTTTCCCTCCTACTACCTCCCCTCCTTCTGTTTGCACCCCTCCTCTAAGCCTTGTTAACATATTCTGTCTGCCACCATCACCTGCCTGTGATAAGAGCCAGGGTTGAATAAGTGGCCTGGACTTCCTTTGAAGGATGCAGGGTAAGACTGCTCTGATGGACCGTATTCCTATTCGGGACGTTTGCCTGTACTCCCCTGCTGAGACTGACAGTGGTTAAAAATCTGACAAATAACTGAACAGCAAACCGCGTGTTTTTGGAGCAAGTTGAGCGGTGAGATTCACGTTCCACCGCTAGAATCCTGGAGATTCGCAGATTCACCTGGAAGAGGAAGAATTGGCTAATGTTCCTGGTGCATTATTGGAAACACAGTTGGTTCTGTGAAAAGCTTACTTGGTGCCAGTCGAGAAGGTTTAGCGCCATGGAACAAAAGGAGTCATTTAGCTGCTCAAATGTGTTCCATCACCCAGTCAGATCAAGGATGATCGAAATCTTAGCGTCATCTTACCCTTTTGGTTCTGGAACCCTTAATCCCCTGACCAGACAAAAGTCCACCAACAAACCCATATCAATCACAGTTTTGAAAGTTTTAACTGACTGCCAACTTCTGGCGGGAAACAGTTCCAGGTTTCCACTCCCCTTTGCATGAGGAAGTGATTCCTGATATCCCCTAAGAATGGCCTGGTCCCTCTTTTAAGGTTCTTTCCCCTTGTTCTGGACTCCTGTCCCCACCAGAGGATATAGCTTCTCTCCATCGGCTCGATCAAATCCTTTAATCAGCTGAACAGCCTCGATTGGATCACCCGCACTGTTCCCTATTCAAGGGAATGCAAGCCCATTCTCAGCAATCTGCCTTCTTAGATTAACCCTTTAACCCCAGTTTTAGTCAGTTGACGTTGCATCGCTCTCCCTCCAAGGCCAAGAGAACCTTCCTGTGGCACCCAGAGTGAAACACAACCCCCCCCCCCCCCCCCCAAACCACCCCACCCCTGCAGGCCTTTGACCCGGAATCCAGGCTCAAAGTACCTTAGATAAAGTTCGGATGATATGAAGAAAATCGGGATCCCAGTGAGGAAGTGAATGTTCTTCTCCAATCCTGCTTGTTTCAATTTCCTCATCCCCTGACTCATGTCATGGGAGCACCCCTTTAAGAATTGTTTTTGTATTTTAGTTTAAATTTTCCTGACTCCCAAATGACCTCCTACTGGTACCTCATGTGCTACTCGCAACACCTCCTTTCTATACCCTACCGGCAATACGACTTAATGAACTTCTGTCCACTTTTCATCCGCCTGAATATATGTAAAGGTCTCCATTTTCTCAGTAAGACGTAACTTTTAAGGTAATAACATTCTGATATACACTCAGATTCCTCTTCCATCTATGCTTTCTGATACATCCGTTTTATTTCTATATCTTTCTGTTGTAACTCCGCCATCTTACAAACATGAAGACCCCACACAGCTACAGTAATATATGTATAAAACTTTAATGAATTCCCCCTTAACAGTTCCAATTCAATAACAAAATCCAAGTAAAACCAGAAACCCCTTTTCAAGGGCGTGGCCCACCATACGGCATTCTCACTGGTATAAGACGTGTTAGTGAAACTCTGTTCCCCTTTCCAAACAGCAGATCTGAATTCCTTCCAGAAAGCAATGATCTCTTTTTAGTTATTAAGCAGTCTGGAACCAGCTTTTAATAATGAAGATAGAGAAACACTTCTTTCAACCTGTGCAATTCAAAACCAGTCCAGAAAGTAAAAACTCACAGAGCCACAGCCCAGCTCCACCCACACAAATGACATCACTGATGCCATGTGATAATACAAGAACCTTTCTTAAGGGACATTCCCATGACATTTATCTGATAGAGGGAGTGCAGCGCAGGCTCACTGTGCTGATAACAGGATTGGCGGGATTGTCCTATGAGGAGAGATTGGTTTGACTGGGCCTGTGGTCACGAGAGTTTAGAAGGATGAAAGGAGATCTGATGGAAACATATAAAATTCCAACAAGGTTGGACAGACTAGATGTGAGGAGAATGTTTTCCCTGGTTAGGGAATTTAGAACCAGGGGACACAGTCTCAGGATACGGACTAGACCATTTAGGACAGATGAGGAAACATTTCTGCACTCATAGGGTAGTGAACCTGTGAAATTCTCTATCACAGAAGGCTGCGGAGGCCACGTCACTGAATTCAAGAAAGAGGTTGATTGTATTTTAGATTTTTAGTGGCACTAAGGGGTGCGGGGGAAAGCAGGAACAGGACATTGAGATAGTGGATCAGCCATAATCATATTGAATGGCAAAACAGGCTTGAAGGGCCGAATGGCCTCTTCTTACTCCTCGTCCCAATGTTTCTATGTTTCCCGGTTCATTCAACTTTCCCAATCAGCTACTGGGTTGATAACAAATATACTTTCCATTTTACATTCATACTTGGAACTTTTATTCTTTAACCTCTGCACATGTTCCAGAATGTTCTCTCAGCTCCGCTGCGTAATTAAGGTACTTTTACAGTTATGTGGCAGAAACCGCTGAGCAGATGGGGTGGAAGCTCTGTGAGTTTTTTTTTTTTTTTTTTTTTTTTTTTTTTTTAAATTTTTTTATTGGAATTTTTTGCAGAAAATATAACAAAAAGTATAGCAAAAAGCAGTAATATGCAACTAACAGTCCCATAACACCCACAATTCCCCCCATACCGTAACATCACATGTATCACATTCCCCCCACCCCCCCCCCCCAAACAAGAGAACTTAACCATAAATTAAAATTAGATAAATCAAATTTAAATAAAATAAGCTAACATAATCAACGCCCCCCCCCCCCCCCCCACCCACCCACCCACCCACCCCACCCACCCACCCCCCCCCCCCCCCCCGGGTTGCTGCTGCTACTGTCCCAGTACCCTATCGTTGAGCCAGAAAGTCGAGGAAAGGTTGCCACCGTTTAAAGAACCCTTGCACCGATCCTCTCAGGGCGAATTTAACCTTCTCAAGCTTAATAAAGCCCGCCATGTCATTGATCCAGGTCTCCACGCTTGGGGGCCTCGCGTCCTTCCACTGTAGCAAAATCCTTCGCCGGGCTACTAGGGACGCAAAGGCCAGCACACCGGCCTCTTTCGCCTCCTGCACTCCCGGCTCTACCCCAACCCCAAAGATCGCGAGTCCCCATCCTGGCTTGACCCTGGATCCCACCACCCTTGACACCGTCCTCGCCACCCCCTTCCAGAACTCCTCCAATGCCGGGCATGCCCAGAACATATGGGCATGGTTCGCTGGACTCCCCGAGCACCTGGCACACCTATCTTCACCCCCAAAGAACCTATTCATCCTCGTCCCAGTCATGTGGGCCCTATGCAGCACCTTGAATTGGATGAGGCTAAGCCGCGCACACGAGGAGGAAGAATTTACCCTCTCCAGGGCATCAGCCCATGTCCCGTCTTCGATCTGTTCCCCCAGTTCCCCCTCCCACTTCGTTTTCAGCTCCTCTACTGACGCCTCTTCCTTCTCCTGCATAAGCTTGTAGATATCGGATATCTTCCCCTCCCCGACCCAGACCCCCGAGAGCACCCTGTCACTCACCCCCTTCGCGGGGAGCGCAGGGAATCCCTCCACCTGCCGTCTAGCAAATGCCTTTACCTGCAGATATCTAAACATGTTTCCCGGCGGGAGCCCAAATTTCTCTTCCAACTCCCCCAGGCTCGCAAACCTTCCGTCGATAAACAGGTCCTTCAGCTGTCTAATGCCCGCTCTATACCATCCCCGAAATCCCCCATCCATGTTCCCCGGGACGAACCTATGGTTCCCCCTTAACGGAGCCTCCATCGAGCCCCCCACTTCTCCCCTATGTCGCCTCCACTGCCCCCAAATCTTGAGGGTAGCCGCCACCACCGGACTCGTGGTATACCTCGTGGGAGGGAGCGGCCACGGCGCCGTTACCAGGGCCCCCAGGCTTGTATCCCCACAGGACGCTCTCTCCATCCGTTTCCATGCTGCCCCCTCCCCCTCCATCACCCACTTACGCACCATCGACACGTTGGCCGCCCAGTAATACCCCGAGAGGTTGGGCAACGCCAGCCCCCCCCCATCCCTACTCCGCTCCAAGAAGACCCTCTTCACCCTTGGGGTGCCATGCGCCCAAACAAATCCCATGATGCTGCTGGTCACTCTTTTAAAAAAGGCCCTAGGGATAAAGATGGGCAAGCACTGGAAGAGGAACAAGAACCTCGGGAGAACCGTCATTTTGACGGATTGCACTCTGCCCGCCAGCGATAGCGGCACCATGTCCCACCTTTTAAATTCCTCCTCCATCTGTTCCACTAGTCTGGTGAAGTTAAGCTTATGAAGAGCCCCCCAACTCCTGGCCACCTGCACCCCCAGGTACCTGAAACTCTTCACTGCCCTCCTGAAGGGGAGCCTCCCAATTCCCTCCTCCTGATCTCCCGGGTGCACTACAAATACCTCGCTCTTTCCTAAGTTCAGCTTATAGCCCGAGAAGCCCCCAAATTCCGCTAACAGTTCCATCACCCCCGGCATTCCCCCCTCTGGGTCCGCCACATATAACAGCAGGTCGTCTGCATACAGCGATACCCGGTGCTCCTCCCCCCCCCGCACCAGACCCCTCCACTTCCCTGACTCCCTCAACGCCATGGCCAGCGGTTCAATCGCCAGTGCAAAGAGCAGGGGGACAGGGGACACCCCTGCCTGGTCCCACCATAAAGCCTAAAATACTCCGATCTCCTTCCATTTGTGACTACACTCGCCATCGGCGCCGCGTAAAGCAGCCTCACCCATTTGATGAATCCCTCCCCAAATCCAAACCTCTCCAGCACCTCCCATAGGTACCCCCATTCAACTCTATCAAACGCCTTCTCTGCATCCAGCGCCACCACTATCTCCGCCTCCCCCTCCACTGCCGGCATCATGATAACATTGAGCAGTCTCCGCACATTCGTGTTGAGCTGCCGCCCCTTGACAAACCCTGTCTGATCTTCATGAATTACCTCTGGCACACAATCCTCTATCCTGGTAGCCAGGATCTTCGCCAGCAACTTAGCGTCTACGTTAAGGAGTGAAATAGGCCTATATGATCCGCACTGCAAGGGGTCCTTATCCCGTTTTAGGATCAAAGAGATCAGTGCCCGCGACATCGTCGGGGGCAAAGCCCCCCCCTCCCACGCCTCATTGAAAGTTCGCACCAGCAGGGGACCCACCAGGTCCGCATATTTTTTGTAAAATTCTGCCGGGAACCCGTCCGGCCCCGGGGCCTTACCTGACTGCATTTGCCCGATCCCCCTGACTAGCTCCTCCAACTCTATCGGCGCCCCCAGCCCCTCAACCAGCCTCTCTTGAACCCTTGGGAAACATAGCCTGTTCATGAAGCTCTCCATCCCCTCTCTCCCCCTCGGAGGTTCCGACCGGTACAATCCCTCGTAAAAGTCCCTAAAGACCCCGTTTACTTCTGTCCCCTTCTGCACTACATTTCCACCCCCATCCTTCACTCCCCCAATTTCCCTAGCCGCATCTCGCCTACGGAGCTGATGCGCCAACATCCTGCTCGCCTTCTCTCCATACTCATATACCGCACCCTGCGCCCTCCTCCACTGTGTCTCCGCCTTTCTGGTGGTCAGCAAGTCAAAATTGGCCTGCAACCTGCGCCGTTCTCCCAGCAACCCTTCCTCCGGTGCCTCCGCATATCTCCTGTCCACCTCCAGAAGCTCTCCCACCAGTCTCTCCCTCTCCTTCCTCTCCTTCCTTTCCCTGTGGGCCCGGATGGAGATCAGCTCCCCCCGGATCACTGCTTTCAGAGCCTCCCAGACCATCCCCACCTGGACCTCCCCCGTATCATTGGTAACCAGATACCCCTCAATGCTTCTCCGAACCCTCTTACACACCTCCTCCTCCGCCAGCATCCCCACATCCAGGCGCCAGAGCGGGCGCTGGTCCCGCGCCTCCCCCATCTCCAGATCAATCCAGTGCGGGGCATGGTCCGAAATCGCTATGGCCGAATACTCGGCATCCTGCACCCTCGGGATCAACCCCCTGCTCAGGACAAAAAAGTCTATCCGGGAATAAACCCTATGGACGTGAGAGAAAAAGGAATACTCCCGCGCTCTCGGTCTCCCAAACCTCCAGGGATCCACCCCTCCCATCTGGTCCATGTATCCCCTCAGCACTTTGGCCGCCGCCGGTCTCCTACCCGTCCTTGAACTGGACCGGTCCAGTGTGGGATCCAGCACTGTGTTAAAATCTCCCCCCATGATCAGGCCCCCTGCCTCCAGGTCCGGGACGCGGCCCAACAAGCGCCTCATGAAGCCAGCATCATCCCAATTCGGGGCATATACGTTCACCAGCACCACCTTCTCTCCCTGCAGCCTACCCCTCACCATGATATATCTGCCCTCCTTGTCCGACACCACCTCAGCCGCCTCAAACGCCACCCTCTTCCCCACTAGAATCGCCACCCCCCGGTTCTTTGCGTCCAATCCTGAATGATAAACCTGCCCCACCCACCCCTTCCTCAGACGGACCTGGTCCGCCACCTTCAGGTGGGTCTCCTGGAGCATAGCCACGTCCGCCTTCAACCCCCTTAGATGGGAGACCACCCTGGTTCTCTTAACCGGCCCGTTCAGCCCCCTCACGTTCCAGGTAATCAGCCGGATCAGAGGGCAACCCGCCCCCCTCCCCTGCCGACTAGCCATAGCTTGGCAGATGTTCGCCCCAGGCCAGCATACCCCGCTCGACCCGTTCCCCATGGCGATAGCGCCTCTCCTCTTCCCCCCCGGCCCTCTTCGGCTCCTTCCTAGTCGTTCCAGCAGCAACCCGGTATCCCCCCCCACCCCCCTCCCCCCCCCAGGCTAGGACCCCTCCTAGCCGCGACGCACCCTCCATGGTACTTCCGTGAGTCAGCTGACTTCTGCTGACCCCGGCAGCTCCCGCCAAAACCTATCCCCTCCCGGCTTGGGGTCATCCCCCTCTTGCCACACCTCCTTGGCATTATTGCAGCGCGGGAAAAAAGACCCGTAGAGGCCCTTCCCCCATCGCAAGCTCCACCCCCCTGCCCCGCAGCGCGGGAAACCAGAGGAAAGCCCGCGCTTTCACAATGCCACACCCCATCCTTCTGACGCAGTTCCCCAAAATCCAGTTTCCCCTCAATCCCCAGCCCCGTACAGAAGAGAACATATAGAACACAAACCCCCAACACTCCCCACCTACCCCACAACCATACCCAACAGACAAACCCACCCGTAACAGAGCAAAAAGAAAACCAGCATACATAACACACATTTCGAAGTTGAAAAAGTTGAAACAGTTGGAACAAAACAGCCACAGCGGAAACAACGCCGGCCAAAGTATGTTCCCAGGCCCTAGTTCAAGTCCAGCTTCTCCGCCTGTACAAAGGCCCACGCCTCCTCCGGGAACTCGAAGTAGTGGTGCCGGTCCTTGTATGTCACCCACAGGCGCGCAGGCTGCAGCATTCCAAACCTGACCTGCTTAGCATGAAGCACCGCCTTCGTCCGGTTGAACCTGGCCCGCCGCTTAGCCACCTCCGCACTCCAGTCCTGGTAGATCCTCACTACCGAATTCTCCCATTTACTGCTCCTCTCTTTCTTGGCCCAGCGCAGCACACACTCCCGGTCACTGAATCGGTGGAACCGCACCAGCACCGCCCTCGGGGGCTCATCTGCCTTGGGCCTCCTGGCCATCACTCTGTGCGCTCCCTCGAGCTCCAGGGGCAAATGGAAGGACCCTGCTCCCATCAACGAGCTCAACAACGTGGTCACATACGCCGGGAGATCCGACCCCTCCAGCCCCTCCGCCAGGCCCAGGATCCTCAGATTCTTTCGCCTCGTGCGAACGTCCAGCTCCTCCAAGCGGTCCTGCCACTTTTTATGAAGTGCCTCGTGCAACTCCACTTTCCCAACGAGGACCACGGCCTCCTCCTCTCTTTCAACGGCCTGCCGCTGCAACTCCCGAATAGACTCCTCCTGTGCCGCCTGGGTCCCAAGCAGCTTGGTCGCAGTTGCATTCATGGAGTCCAGCAGCTCAGCCTTCAGCTCAGCAAAACAACGTAGGAGCGAGGCCTGTTGCTCCTGCGCCCACTTCCACCAGTCCTCGGGTGTTGCGCCGGCCGCCATTTTGTTTTTCTTCCCACGTTTTTTTTTGGGGCGTTTCTGCAGCCTTTTTCACCATATAGTGTGGGGCAAGTTCTTCCAGGCACCTTCCCCCACCGGGATATGTAGCAACAGCACTGTTTGGGGCCCTCAAAACGGCCCAAAAGCCCTTAAATAGCGGGAGCGCCGGCCGCCATTTTGTTTTTTTTCACCCGTTTTTTGGGGGGCGTTACTGCAGCCTTTTTCACCAGATAATGTGGGGCAAGTTCTTCCAGGCACCTTCCCCCACTAGGATGTGTAGAAACAGCGCCGTTTGGGGCCCTCAAAACGGCCCAAAAGTCCCTAAATAGCAGGAGTGCCGGCCGCCATTTTGTTTTTCTTCCCCCGTTTTTTTGGGGGAGTTACTGCAGCCTTTTTCTTCTTCCCACTCCAGGTGAGCACCATATAGTGTGGGGCAAGTTCTTCCAGGCACCTTCCCCCACCGGGATGCGTAGAAACAGCTCCGTTTGGGGCCCTCGAAACGGCCCAAAAGTCCCTAAATAGCAGGAGCTGCCGAATGTGTGGCTTAGCTCCGCATAGCCGCAACTGGAAGTCACCGAAGCTCTGTGAGTTATCCTTTGAGAAATCCTGTGGTCTTTATCCAGTTGGTTTCCATGGCTACACAGTGCCCATCTCCCATGGTACCATAGCACACACCTGGCACTGAGCCAAAGGGCAGGATGGCTGGCGTTGAGAGAAAGGAAGAGTCTCTCATCACAATGATGTGGGTAGCCCATGAGATCCTTGATTTTTCTTTCCTTTCTTGTCATACTTTCACAGGAGTGGGCCTCACTGGCTTGGCTAGCATCTGTTGCCCAGTCCATATTGCCCTTTAGAAGATGGCTGGTGAGCCACCTTCTTGAGCCTCTGCGGTCCATGTGGTGTAGGTACACCCACTGTGCTGTTAGGGAGCCAGTTTGACGATTTTGACCCAGCGACAGTGAAGGAACGGTCGATATATTTTCAAGTCAAGATGGCGAGTGACTTGAAGGGGAACCGCCAGGTGGTGGGGTTCCCAGCTTTCTGCTGCCCTTGTCCTTCTAGATGGTAGAAGTCACAGATTTAAAAGGAAGCATTGAAAAGACTTGGTGAGTTTCTACAGTGCATTTTGCAGATGGTACACACGGCTGCCACTGAGAGTCAGCATTGGAGGGAATGAATGTTTAAGATGGTGGAAGGGAGAGCAATCAAGCGGGGCTGCTTTGTCCTGGATGGTGTTGATTTTCTTGAGTGTTGTTGGAGCTGCACTCATCCAGGCAAGTGGAGAGTTTCCATCACACTCCTGACTTGCTCCTTGTAGATGGTGGGCAGGCTTTGGGGGGTCAGGAGGAGAGTTACTCACCGCAGGATTCCCAGCCTCTGACCAGCTCTGGTAGTTGCTTCAGTTGAGTTTCTGGTCAATGCTGACCCCTGCATGTTGATGGTGGGGGATTTGGTGATAATGTCATTGAATGTCAAGGGAAGATGGTTAGACTTTGACACCATCACAGTTTGTAGGTGCTGAAGAGGCTTTGGGTAGTTGGGATATGAGCCAATTGCTGTACAATGCCCTGACCTTCGCCACAAGCCACAAGCCTTCCGGTGATTGCAGATCCTTGGATTTCATGCCAGAATAGGCACTACCCCCGTGCAGGAACGCCACCTCAGATCCTGATGCTGCCCTCATTTTGTACACTTCACAGAATCACAGGCTATTACAGTGCAGGAGGAGGCCATTCGACCCATCAGTACCTTGGCTGCTGTCCTCTCTTTTCCAGCCCAGGACAGGAAGGTTCTGATTGGAGCACTGGCTGTGATTGGCTGACTCAGCAGGGGCCAGAGCTTTCAGCTGGGATCTTTTGGGCCTTTATGCTTTGGCCAATCTATCAAATAACCTACTGGGGAATCAATGCTGCTTTTTAATCAAGTGGTTGAAAGTATAATTATATTAAAAAGATGCTATTTACCAAGTTACCAACTGTCCAATAGCAATCCTCATGAGTGGTAATGTTTTCTCGTTCCAACATTTTCACTCTCTTTCTCCCCAAAGATGTCAAGGGAGCTCAAGCCTTAAGGCAATGAAATAAATGTTAAGATTGCTACAGCCATTAGCGAAGAGAGGGGAGATGGAGGAGGGGGTGTGGTGGAGGAGGGGGTGAGGAGGAGGAGGGGGTGAGATGGAGGAGGGGGTGAGGTGGAGGAGGGGGTGAGGTGGAGGAGGGGGTGAGGTGGAGGAGGGGTGAGGTGGAGGAGGGGGTGAGATGGAGGAGGGGGTGAGATGGAGGAGGGGGTGAGGTGGAGGAGGGGGTGAGGTGGAGGAGGGGGTGAGATGGAGGAGGGGGTGAGTAGGAGGAGGGGGTGAGAAGGAGGAGGGGGTGAGAAGTAGGAGGGGATGAGGTGAAGGAGGGGGTGAGATGGAGGAGGGGGTGAGGTGGAGGAGGGGGTGAGATGGAGGAGGGCGTGAGGTGGAGAAGGGGGTGAGGTGGAGAAGGGGGTGAGGTGAAGGAGGGGGTGAGGTGGAGGAGGGGGTGAGGTGAAGGAGAGGGTGAGATGGAGGGGGTGAGATGGAGGAGGGGGTGAGGTGGAGGAGGGGGTGAGATGGAGGAGGGCGTGAGGTGGAGGAGGGGGTGAGGAGGAGGAGGGGGTGAGGTTGAGAAGGGGGTGAGGTGGAGGAGGGGGTGAGATGGAGGAGGGGATGAGATGAAGGAGGGGGTGAGGTGGAGGGGGTGAGGTGGAGGAGGGTGTGAGAAGGAGGAGGGGGTGTGGTGGAGGAGGGGGTGAGATGGAGGAGGGGGTGAGAAGGAGGAGGGGGTGAGGTGGAGGAGGATGAGGTGGACGAGGGGCTGAGATGGTGGAGGGGGTGAGATGGAGGAGGGGGTGAGGAGGAGGAGGGGGTAAGGTGGAGAAGGGGGTGAGGTGGAGGAGGGGGTGAGAAGGAGGTGGGGGTGAGATGGAGGAGGGGGTGAGGAGGAGGAGGGGGTGAGGTGGAGGAGGGGGTGAGATGGAGGAGGGGGTGAGGAGGAGAAGGAGGGGGTGAGGTGGAGGAGGGGGTGAGGTGGAGGAGGGGATGAGGTGGAGGAGGGGGTGAGGAGGAGGGGGTGAGGTGGAGGAGAGGGTGAGGTGGAGGAGGGGTGAGGTGGAGGAGGGGGTGAGGTGGCGGAGGGGGTGAGGTGGAGGAGGAGGGTGAGGTGGCGGAGGGGGTGAGATGGAGGAGGGGGTGAGGTGGAGAAGGGGTGAGGAGGAGGATGGGGTGAGGTGGAGAAGGGGGTGAGTTGGAGGAGGGGGTGAGGAGGAGGAGGGGTGAGGTGTGTAGTGCCATGGAGAGTTAATGCCACATCGCCCTATGAGAGGCTCGGGCTCATACACTTAGAAGTGGTTCATCGGGCACCCTGAACATTGGCTGGCATGAGTCGGTTGTTTGAGGGGGTTGGGGATAAGTGTGAGCAGTGTGGGGGTGTCCCAGTGAATCATGTACACAGTTCTGAGCATGTCCTCAGCTGGCGAACATCTGGGACTCCTTCAGCACCGTGTCGGCGACCTTACAAATGGAATTAGGGCCTGATCCCCTCGAGGCCATTTTCGGGTTGTCAGACCAGATGAAACCAAGGAGATTGTCATCGACTTCAGGAAGCGTAGTGGAGAACATGCCCCTGTGTACATCAATGGGAACAAAGTAGAAAGGGTCGAAAGCTTCAAGTTTTTAGGTGTCCAGATCACCAACAGCCTGTCCTGGTCCCCCCCAATGCCGACACTTTCGTTAAGAAAGCCCCTCAACAACTCTACTTTCTCAGTAGACTGAGGAAATTTGGCATGTCAGCTACAACCCTCACCAACCTCTACAGATGCATCATTGAAAGCATTCTTTCTGGTTGTATCACAGCTTGGTATGGAGCCTGCTCTGCCCAAGACCACAGGAAACTACAAAAGATCGTGGATGTAGCCCAGTCCATCACGCAAACCAGCCTCCCATCCATCGACTCTGTCTATAATTCGCGCTGCCTCAGAAAGGCAGCCAGCATAATTAAGGAGCCCACGCACCCCGGACATGCTCTTTTCCACCTTCTTCCGTCAGGAAAAAGATGCCAAAGTTTGAGGTCACGTACCAACCGACCCAAGAACAGCTTCTTCCCTACTGCCATCAGACTTTTGAATGGACCTACCTCGTATTAAGTTGATCTTTTCTCTACACCTTGTAATAACTGTAACATTATATTCTGCAGTCTCTCCTTCCTTCCCTATGTACGGTATGCATTGTTTGTACAGCGTGCAAGAAACAATACTTTCCACTGTATACTAATACATGTGACAATAATAAATTAAATCAAATCAACTGCAGGCAAGGGTGGTGGCAGACGTCTTAGCCTTCGCCTCGCTGATCGCTCACAGACGGGTTCTGTTAGAGTGGGGGTCAGTTACTCCACCCTATGCCTTGGTGCGGCTGGGGGATCTCATGGAGTTTTCATATCATGAGAAAATGAAATAGACGCTGAGAGGCTGAATTGCGAGCTTTTATATAAGGTGTCAGCCATTTGTCATGTATTTCAAGGAACTGGTCACTGTCAAATGTTTGGGGGATGTGGGGGGGAGAGGGTGGGGGGGGGGGTTTCTTTTGGGGTGTTTATTTGTTTTGTACCTACAAAAGAATGTTCAATAAAAATATTTCCAATAAACAACATTGTTACAGCCATGACGATGGTACAGAGGAGATTTACTAGAATGGTACCAGGGGATAAGGGACGTTAGTTAACTGGCGACACTGGAGAAGCTGAGATTGTGGCTCTTAGAGCAGAAACGGTTGGGATGAGGTTTCATAGAGGTGTTGAAAATCAGGAAAGAATTTTGATGCAGTGAATAAGGAGGCATGGTTGCCAACGGCAGCAGCTCGGTGAGCAGAGGGTAACAGTTTGAAGGTAATTGGCAAATTAGCCAGGGAAGAGGAGAATGTTTACATCGTGAGTTATTGGGATCTGGGGGGGGGGGGGGGGGGGGCTGCCTGAAAGGATGGTGTAAACAGGTTCAATCGTAACTTTCCAAAGAGAATCATATTTAAATGGGAAAAAAAATACAAGACGATCAGAGGAGTGGGTTAATGTGATGTATTGTGGTACATTTCCACATTGCCAAGAGACTTCAGACTTTGTTAGGAACAAGAAGGTGTTTATTAATAAAGAGTAACTTACAGGAGGTATTGCAGCATTAAACTGCCTTGGAGCACAGTCCTAACAAGGTTACTACATGGCTGCTAGATATATTCTGCCCAAGAGAGGACTCCACCCTCTGGGGTGATCACTCACGGTAGCACAATGGTTAGCACTGTTGCTTCACAGCTCCAGGGTCCCAGGATCGATTCCTGGCTGGGGTCACTGTCTGTGCGGAGTCTGCACGTTCTCCCCGTGTGTGCGTGGGTTTCCTCCGGGTGCTCCGGTTTCCTCCCGCAGTCCAAAGACGTGCGGGTTAGGTGGATTGGCCATGCTAAATTGCTCTCGGTGACCAAAATGGTTAGGAGGGGTTATTAGGTTACGGGGGTAGGGTGGAGGTGTGGGCATAAGTGGGGTGCTCTTTCCAAGGGCCGCTGCAGACTTGATGGGCCGAATGGCCTCCTTCTGCACTGTAAATTCTATGAGTCTATGATTCATTCTTGGTTCCCATTGGTCCCTCAAGTTAGGTGAACCTTTCTGGCTGTACTGTCTTACAGAGACAGACGCCACAAACACTACAGTTTAAATGGGGAGCTCTACAAAAGAGCCTGTGCAAACACGATGGGCCAAATGGCCTTTTTCTGTGATGTATCATTCTGTGACTCTATTACCTCACTCTCAGACCAAAAACCCTGCGATCTTTTTCATAAGAATTAACACTTGAGTAGATAACAAAGCCATTGTTCATTCACCCATTTCATGTATATTTTACCAGTTTTCCAGCCAACAGGATACCCTTCACTTTCATCTCTAACTCTCTTGCCTTTTTTTGACCCTCCCTTTTTCGATCACAGACAGCATTGAGGATGAATTTGAGCCTTCCACAGTGTGTCACCGACCTGAGGGCCTGGAACAGCTTCAGGGGCAAACAAAGTTCACCAAGAAGGAACTCCAAGTCCTCTATCGGGGCTTCAAAACTGTGAGTCGTCAGCTGAATCCAGTGAGCCTCCAGCTCTTAACTAGGGCGGACAACCGTTGACTCCGATAACTGTAAATACCGTCCGAGTCAGGAGGGTGGGGGCTCAAGCCTCACACCAGAGACCTGAATACACGATTCAGGCCGACTCTGAGTGCGGTACAGAGGGAATGCCGCACTGTCAGAGGTACCAACTCTTAAATGGGACAAACTGAGGCCCTGCCTGCTCTCGGTGGACGGGAAAGATCCCATGACACTATATTTGAAGCAGAAAAGGAGAGTTCTCCCTAATGCCCTGCTCAATATTTACCCTTCAATCAATATCACAAAAACTGCTGACCTGCTCCTGAGCACATTGCTGCTTGTGGGATCTTGCTGTGCACAAATTGGCCACCGTGTTTCCGACATTGCGATTGTGATCCACATTTCGAAAGTGCTTCATAGTCTGTGAAAGGCTATCAAGAGTAATAAAGCTGTGAAAGGTGTAATATAATAATAATAATAATCTTTATTAGTGTCACAAGTCGGCTCACATTAACACTGCAATGAAGTTACCGTGAAACGCCCCTAGTCGCCACATTCCGGCGCCTGTTCGGGTACACAGAGGGAGAATTCAGAATGTCCAATTCACCCAACAAGCACGTCTTTCGGGACCTGTGGGAGGAAACAGGAGCATAACAAGTTTTTTCTTTTCAATGTGACTGGACACAAATTCTCATTCTCCATATTTCTCCTTTCAATTCCCTGACTCCATTAAAGAAGCTGCTTAAATTCACATTGTTATTTTCAAATCCAAATGGATTGCAAACTGAATTTGATATTTTTTTTACCCTTGGCTGCCAGGAATGTCCCAGTGGTGTTGTCAACGAAGAGACGTTTAAACAGATTTATTCCCAGTTCTTTCCTCAAGGTGGTGAGTGCAAACACTGAGTTCTACAATACTGTCAATGTTATTTTACTGATGTGCTGACGCAGAGGCCTTGACTAACAATCAAGGAAATGCGAGTTCAAATCCCCCCAGTGGAAGTTTGAGAATTGGAACCCTGTTTATTATAAACAAATGAAGTGATAAGTTAGTCTCAGTAACCGTACCTGTGCAGCTGTCTGAATGTAATTCTCTGAAAGGTGTTCAGTGATGTACCTCTGGGGAAGGATATGTGTGTCCTGCACTGTGTCTACAAGTGAATCCAGGCCCTCTTCAAATGTGGTGGGCTCTGAATCAGCCTCTAAAATAGCTTATCAAAATCATTGGGAGTGTTTGATGGGGACAGTGTAGAGGGAGCTTTACTCTGTCTCTAACCCCGTGCTGTACCTGTCCTGGGAGTGTTTGATGGGGACAGTGTAGAGGGAGCTTTACTCTGTATATAACCCCGTGCTGTACCTGTCCTGGGAGTGTTTGATGGGGACAGTGTAGAGGGAGCTTTACTCTATATCTAACCCCGTGCTGTACCTGTCCTGGGAGTGTTTGATGGGGACAGTGTAGAGGGAGCTTTACTCTGTATCTAACCCTGTGCTGTACCTGTCCTGGGAGTGTTTGATGGGGACAGTGTAGAGCAGGGGTGGGCAAACTACGGCCCGCGGGCCGCATGCGGCCCGCCAAAGGTATTTCTGCGGCCCACCAAGTCATTTAAAAAAAAAAAAAAATTTTTTTTTAAAAAATTTTTTTTTTATTTTTTTTTAAGGTTAATGGGGGGGGGGGGGGGGGGGGGACTGTTGGGTTACTTACTGGTATAGGGTGGATACGTTGACTTGAGTAGGGTGATCATTGCTCGGCACAACGTCGAGGGCCGAAGGGCCTGTTCTGTGCTGTACTGTTCTATGTTCTATATGAGGTGCCCAGAATCATAACCGGGTGAAGTAATTATTTTACTTAATACACTATGCGGCCCTTTGTGAATTGTGAATTTCTGAATGTGGCCCTTGCACGGAAAAGTTTGCCCACCCCTGGTGTAGAGGGAGCTTTACTCTGTATCTAACCCCGTGCTGTACCTGTCCTGGGAGTGTTTGATGGGGACAGTGTAGAGGGAGCTTTACTCCCTATCTAACCCCATGCTGTACTTGTCCTGGGATTATTGATGGGGACAGTGTAGAGGGAGCTTTACTCTATATCTAACCCCGTGCTGTACCTGTCCTGGGAGTGTTTGATGGGGACAGTGTAGTGGGAGCTTTACTCTATATCTAACCCCGTGCTGTACCTGTCCTGGGAGTGTTTGATGGGGACAGTGTAGAGGGAGCTTTACTCTGTATCTAACCCCATGCTGTACCTGTCCTGGGAGTGTTTGATGGGGACAGTGTAGAGGGAAACCCCTTCACCTTGTGCCTTCGAAATAAGTGAATGGATGAACTTGTTGTCTCCTGACAGAAGTTTTTTCTCTGCAGACTCCAGTATGTACGCACACTTTCTATTCAACGCTTTCGACACAGACCAGAACGGCTCCGTCAGTTTCGAGGTCAGTGAGTTCTCCTGGGTTTGGTGGTGAGGAGGTGGGATTAGGGTGATCCTCCCTCGGATGGATAACAAAGCATCAAAACACACATGATGGGAATCTGAAACTCTGTCCCATGAAAGGTTGTGGATGTTGGTGGGGCGGGGGGGTGGGGGGGTGGGGGGGGTATTGATTATCTCAGGCTGGGCGCTAACTTTGTCTGAGATGATTCAGAGCAAAGATGTGGGCATGAAGTTGAGTGCAGATGCCCCTCAGTCTGAGCAAAGAGATTGTGGGGAGCTGGGGAATGCTCCAGTTGTTAACTGTTCACCCCAGACATTCTCCCTGTCGACTGAGCCCCTCTCACTGTTTCACATCTTCTCTCCTTCTCTCGCAGAACTTTGTGACAGGTTTATCAGTGATCCTCCGTGGGACTATTGACGACAAACTCAGCTGGGCATTCAACCTGTATGATTTAAATAAAGATGGCTGCATAACCAGAGAGGTAAAATGGAAACAGGGGAGCACATGGATTGGATAATTATTATTCCCTCTTTAACACAGGAGGGGGGGAGAGCGAGAGAGAGAAAAAAAAATTTCCTTTGTATTTATATTGTTTCTTTCGCAACATCGGGACATCTGAAAATACTTCAGAGCCGACGAAATACTTTTTGAAATGCAGCTGTAATGTGCTGGGAAGGCCATGGAAGCTTTACTAAGGGTCTAACTGCAACACAAGAAACAGGATTAGCATGCTATCTGTGGGTGGAATCTGGCCTTCTCTTGTTGGTTGGGGGCCGGGATATTTAATCAGGCAGGAGGGTGCCAGGTGGGAACTCAGCTGACTTCCCTCCCTCACCCCGTGCCACTCGGCCAACGTTGTCTGCCTCATACGCTGCAGGAAAGGATGTCCCGAAGCGTGGTACATTGGCGAGTCCATGCAGACACTGCGACAGCGAATGAACAGACATCGCGCGACAATCACCAGGCAGGAATGTTCCCTTCCAGTCGGGGAACACTTCAGCAGTCAAAGGCATTCAGCCTCTGATCTCCGGGTAAGCGTTCTCCAAGGCGGCCTTCAGGACACCGCGACAACGTAGAATCACCGAGCAGAAACTTATAGCCAAGTTCCACACGCATGAGTACGGCCTCAACCGGGACCTTGGATTCATGTCGCATTACATCCACCCCCCACCATCTGGCCTGGACTTGCAAAATCCTACCAACTGTCCTGGCTTGAGACAATTCACACCTCTTTAACCTGGGGTTACCCCTATCTCTGGTCTTTAAAGACTTAATCACCTGCAAATGCTCACATTCCAAAGTATCGTCTTGCATCTTTGACTTTGTCTATATATATGTTTCTGGAACATACCTCTTCATTCACCTGAGGAAGGAGCAGTGCTCCCAAAGCTAGTGATTGAAACAAACCTGTTGGACTTTAACCTGGTGTTGTGAGACTTCTCACTGTGCTCACCCCAGTCCAACGCCGGCATCTCCGCATCACCACAATTAAGTCCGCAGAGGGAAGGCCTGTGGATGGCCTACCCATCCCATCTCGGACTTGGGCCTGCACAAGGGTATTAACCTGTGTGTGTTTGCTTTCGGCCCCTCACTGGGGGGGGGGGAGGAGGGTCGGTGGCCCTTTCCAAGACACTCAGTACCTGATCAAGGAACCCGGCCTTGGAATGGAAGCTGAGAGCCATCCCCATGTCTTTGCTGCTGACACTCCCGCCTCCCCCCTCCCTCCATCACTCACGTCTGCTCTGAGATCCAGTGATGGCCCTCAGCCTGTGATAGGGCCTCCCCAGTGGTGCTGCCATTCAACAGAACAAACAGCCTCTGATTGACCCCATTGGGTGGGTCTTTCACCCCCCCCCCTGGGCCCTTGATCCGCGGGTGGGGGTTAGGCTCGCCACCAGCTTGCCGGGTGCTTGATTGACCCATGATGCGGCAGATCTTGCTGGAAAGAGGCATCACGAGACTCTCACCGGCCCTCCATCCGGCAGCCAGGATTGTCTCTATTCCATTCCACCCTGAACTGGATTCTGGGTCAGTATCCATCCGGAGAGTAGCTTTGATATACATCACCTTCTCTGCTGTGGCATCAGCTGTGACTCAGTGAGAGGCTCCCTTACCCGAAGGTTGCACAGGTTGCTGGCTTCACATTCCATTCCTGACACTCCAGCAGATCATTCAGGATAGAATTCCCAGTGCTCCACACAGGGAGTGCTGCCCAATCAGGAGTGAGGTCTCTCAGGTGAGTTTGTAACCCAGCCACCTGGCCCCTCAAATGGAGGGAAAATATTCCATAGTGAAGGAACTTCTCCCCAGTGTCCTGACTGATATTTATTCTTCATTGAACAGACAATCAGATCATGATCACGTTGCTGTTTGTGGGAGCTTGCTGTGCACGAGCTGATTCCTGTGTTTCCTGTCTGACAACATTGTGACAGGACCTCGAAAAAGGCTGCGAAACGCTTTTCCCAGAGGTTGTCAGTGGTGTTATTCCAGTTAGAATTCCCATTTCCTTGATCTTAAAATTTATATTCTTCACACTCCCAGCCCGTCCTATCCCTGTTATCTTCTCCAGCCCAATACAATCTAGCTTGTCCAGTCCGAGCTCTACAGTATCAGTGTCCCCAATTTGAATCGCACCCTCACTGACGGCTGTGTCTTCACGAGTTTGGGGTCTCGAGGCTCATCAATTCCCTCCCTAAACTGATCCAACACTCTCTCCGGCTCAAAGATGCTCCTTAAATTCTATTCCTTTGACCAATTGTCTGTTTATCTGTCCCAATAACTGCACAAGCAGCTCGGGGCAGATTTAAGTTGCGAAAGCTCCTTTTGAAGTGCATGCGTTGTTTAATATTTATAGCTGCATTATAAAGGCAGTCATGGAGAATGGAACTAAAACATCAACATTGGGAATTTTGGAGTTTCCTCAGGAGGGAGCAGATATCCCAGTTGGGTGCCTGAACTGAGGTACCTGCCGATGCGACACTGAGGAATCAGTAGAATTTCCTGATGACATTGATGCCAATGAGTTGTCCCCGAAGAGCTTACAGAGGGATTGGAGCTATATGAAGGCAAAATGGCAATTTACTCGCCAATCTTTCTTTTTGATCTGATTTATTTAGGAAATGTTGGATATTATGAAATCGATTTATGATATGATGGGAAAATACACGTACCCAACAGTGAGGGACGATTCACCACAGGAGCATGTGGAAACCTTCTTCCAGGTAAGATGTGTAACATTGAGAACAATTAGTAAACAGGGTCTAACCCCATGCTGTACCTGTCCTGGGAGTGTTTGATGGGGACAGTGTAGAGGGAGCTTTACTCTGTATCTAACCCCGTGCTGTACCTGTCCTGGGAGTGTTTGATGGGGACAGTGTAGAGGGAGCTTTACTCTGTATCTAACCCCGTGCTGTACCTGTCCTGGGAGTGTTTGATGGGAAAAGTGTAGAGGGAGCTTTACTCTGTATCTAACCCCGTGCTGTACCTGTCCTAGGAGTGTTTGATGGGGACAGTGTAGAGGGAGCTTTACTCTGTATCTAACCCCGTGCTGTACCTGTCCTGGGAGTGTTTGATGGGGACAGTGTAGAGGGAGCTTTTCTCTGTATCTAACCCCGTGCTGTACCTGTCCTGGGAGCGTTTGATGGGGACACTGTAGAGGGAGCTTTACTCTGTATCTAACCCCGTGCTGTACCTGTCCTGGGAGTGTTTGATGGGGACAGTGTAGAGGGAGCTTTACTCTGTATCTAACCCCGTGCTGTACCTGTCCTGGGAGTGTTTGATGGGGACAGTGTAGAGGGAGCTTTTCTCTGTATCTAACCCCGTGCTGTACCTGTCCTGGGAGTGTTTGATGGGGACACTGTAGAGGGAGCTTTACTCTGTATATAACCCCGTGCTGTACCTGTCCTGGGAGTGTTTGATGGGGACAGTGTAGAGGGAGCTTTACTCTGTATCTAACCCCGTGCTGTACCTGTCCTGGGAGTGTTTGATGGGAAAAGTGTAGAGGGAGCTTTACTCTGTATCTAACCCCGTGCTGTACCTGTCCTGGGAGTGTTTGATGGGAAAAGTGTAGAGGGAGCTTTACTCTGTATCTAACCCTGTGCTGTACCTGTCCTGGGAGTGTTTGATGGGGCAGTGTAGAGGGAGCTTTAATCTGTATCTAACCCCGTGCTGTACCTGTCCTGGGAGTGTTTGATGGGAAAAGTGTACAGGGAGCTTTACTCTGTATCTAACCCCGTGCTGTACCTTTCCTGGGAGTGTTTGATGGGAAAAGTGTAGAGGGAGCTTTACTCTGTATCTAACCCCGTGCTGTACCTGTTCTGGGAGTGTTTGATGGGAACAGTGTAGAGGGAGCTTTACTCTGTATCTAACCCTGTGCTGTACCTGTCCTGGGAGTGTTTGATGGGGCAGTGTAGAGGGAGCTTTACTCTGTATCTAACCCTGTGCTGTACCTGTCCTGGGAGTGTTTGATGGGGACAGTGTCGAGGGAGCTTTACTCTGTATCTAACCCCGTGCTGTACCTATCCTGGGAGTGTTTAATGGGGACAGTGTAGAGGGAGCTTTACTCTGTATCTATCCCCGTGCTGTACCTGTCCTGGGAGTGTTTGATTGGGACACTGTAGAGGGAGCTTTACTCTGTATCTAACCCCGTGCTGTACCTGTCCTGGGAGTGTTTGATGGGGACAGTGTAGAGGGAGCTTTACTCTGTATCTAACCCCGTGCTGTACCTATCCTGGGAGTGTTTGATGGGGACAGTGTAGAGGGAGCTTTACTCTGTATCTATCCACGTGCTGTACCTGTCCTGGGAGTGTTTGATTGGGACAGTGTAGAGGGAGCTTTACTCTGTATCTAACCCAGTGCTGTACCTATCCTGGGAGTGTTTGATGGGGACAGTGTAGAGGGAGCTTTACTCTGTATCTATCCACGTGCTGTACCTGTCCTGGGAGTGTTTGATTGGGACAGTGTAGAGGGAGCTTTACTCTGTATCTAACCCAGTGCTGTACCTATCCTGGGAGTGTTTGATGGGGACAGTGTAGAGGGAGCTTTACTCTGTATCTAACCCAGTGCTGTACCTGTCCTGGGAATGTTTGATGATTTTGTGAGGCAGACAGAATGAGGTGCGAGGCTGAAATTTGAAATCTGCAACAATGTGATATTTAATGACAGCGTGATATTGAATAACAATGTGATATTGATTGACAATGTGATTAATTACATTGTCATTTAATTCTCCATCGCTCCTCCTTTCACAGAAAATGGACAAGAACCAGGATGGTGTCGTTACGATTGAGGAGTTCATCGAAACCTGCCAAAAGGTGAGATGATAAACCCCAGGTGTACTACCTGTATCCAGCTTAGTTAAGCAGAGCAACATAGGACTCAGAAACTAACGGTGAGACGGAGGAAGCCCTGAAGAGTTACTTGGGTTTTAGTCTCAGAAAGCGATATTGTTGCACTTTCAAACTAAAACCTGCTGAACTTGCTCACTACATTCCCCCACATCGAGATGATCCTGGTCCCTCCGATTCCGATTTGTGCTCTCCTGTTGTTCCTACGACCTGGACATTGTGCATCACTGACAGACTCAAAGCTCAGCATTCACACAGCTCGGGTCAATCTGAAAACTGGGGGAAACCCCTCCACCAACCCTCTCTTCAATCTGCAGGTTATGAGAGATCAATCCTTGCATGTTGCCCTGATGCCTGCAGGATTCCTGTGGATGCAGGAACCGACTGTAGACCCCAGGGCAATATATGGACAGAATAATTAAATGACTGGAGATGCAGCTCAGATCAAACCCACAAGGACAAACACACTCTGTGCCTGCAGAAAACAATATCGCTCTTCAGCTGTCTGCCTGTCCCATGCCTGGCTCCTCCCACAGTGCGGCACTCCCTCAGTACTGACCCTCTGACAGTGCAGCACTCCCTCAGTACTGTCCCTCTGACAGTGCAGCACTCCCTCAGTACTGACCCTCTGACAGTGCAGCACTCCCTCTGTACTGACACTCTGACAGTGCAGCACTCCCTCAGTACTGACCCTCTGACAGTGCGGCACTCCCTCAGTACTGACCCTCTGACAGTGCGGCACTCCCTCAGTACTGACCCTCTGACAGTGCAGCACTCCCTCAGTACTGACCCTCTGACAGTCCGGCACTCCCTCCGTTCTGACCCTCTGACAATGCAGCACTCCCTCAGTACTGAAAATCTGACAGTGCAGCACTCCCTCAGTACTGACCCTCTGACAGTGCGGCACTCCCTCAGTACTGACCCTCTGACAGTGCAGCACTCCCTCAGTACTGACCCTCTGACAGTGCAGCACTCCCTCAGTACTGACCCTCTGACAGTGCAGCACTCCCTCAGTACTGATCCTCTGACAGTGCACCTCTCCCTCAGTACTGACCCTCTGACAGTGCGGCACTCTCTCAGTACTGACCCTCTGACAGTGCAGTACTCCCTCAGTACTGACCCTCTGACAGTGCGGCACTCCCTCAGTACTGACCCTCTGACAGTGCGGCACTCCCTCAGTACTGACCCTCTGACAGTGCGGCACTCCCTCAGTACTGACCCTCTGACAGTGCGGCACTCCCTCAGTACTGACCCTCTGACAGTGCGGCACTCCCTCAGTACTGACCCTCTGACAGTGCAGCACTCCCTCAGTACTGACCCTCTGACAGTGCAGCACTCCCTCAGTACTGACCCTCTGGCAGTGCAGCACTCCCTCAGTACTGACCCTCTGACAGTGCAGCACTCCCTCAGTACTGACCCTCTGACAGTGCGGCACTCCCTCAGTACTGACCCTCTGACAGTGCGGCACTCCCTCAGTACTGCCCCTCTGACAGTGCGGCACTCCCTCAGTACTGACCCTCTGACAGTGCGGCACTCCCTCAGTACTGACCCTCTGACAGTGCAGCATTCCCTCAGCACTGTCCCTCTGACAGTGCAGCACTCCCTCAGTACTGACCCTCTGACAGTGCAGCACTCCCTCAGTATTGACCCTCAGACAGTGCGGCACTCCCTCAGTACTGACCCTCTGACAGTGCGGCTCTCCCTCAGTACTGACCCTCTGACTGTGCAGCACTCCCTCAGTACTGATCCTCTGACAGTGCGACACTCCCTCAGTACTGACCCTCTGACAGAGCAGCGCTCCCTCAGTACTGACCCTCTGACAGTGCAGCACTCCCTCAGTACTGACCCTCTGACAGTGCAGCACTCCCTCAGTACTGACCCTCTGACAGAGCAGCGCTCCCTCAGTACTGACCCTCTGACAGTGCGGCACTCCCTCAGTACTGACCCTCTGACAGAGCAGCACTCCCTCAGTACTGACCCTCTGACAGTGCAGCACTCCCTCAGTACTGACCCTCTGACAGTGTGACACTCCCTCAGTACTGACCCTCTGACAGTGCAGCACTCCCTCAGTACTGACCCTCTGACAGTGCAGCACTCCCTCAGTACTGACCCTCTGACAGTGCGGCTCTCCCTCAGTACTGACCCTCTGACTGTGCAGCACTCCCTCAGTACTGATCCTCTGACAGTGCGGCACTCCCTCAGTACTGACCCTCTGACAGAGCAGCGCTCCCTCAGTACTGACCCTCTGACAGTGCAGCACTCCCTCAGTACTGACCCTCTGACAGTGCAGCACTCCCTCAGTACTGACCCTCTGACCTCCCTCAGTACTGACCCTCTGACAGAGCAGCACCGCCTCCATAGTGTTCCTCTTCAAGGGTGTGTGTGAGTGCCACTGTTTGTGTGTGTTAGGGGCGGGCGGGGTGGGGGTGGGTGAGTGGCAATTTGTGTGGGTACTGGAATGTGTATTTGTGGAGTGTGGGAGTGTGTGTGTGGGGAGTTTGTGTGTGTGGATGGGAGTGAGATTGTCTGGATGTGTGAAGGAATGCGCGTTTGTGCGTAAATGTTAATCATTAATTATTTAACCTCTTTTTTGCGTAGGATGAAAATATAATGAAGTCGATGCAGCTTTTCGAGAACGTCATCTAGAGGTTGGAGGTGGAGCTGAGGTCAACAGTGGCTTGACCTCTGATTCCTTGCCCTCCTCCCTTGACAGACACCTTGATTAATGGACCTTGGGTCTTGGACTTGACCAATGGGGAGCTACACCTTCTCCTATCATAATTAATTTGGTTGTGTGGGGCAGAGTTTCATTGTCGGACGTTCCACGGAGAGAGAGGGGAGGGGGGAAGGGCCTATGCAACGCACAGATTGTACCTTTCTCCGACCCCATGAACAGCCTGAGAACGTGAAGGGTGTGACATCAAGAATCTTCATGGAAATGAGGCTGTGAGACTAAGATGTCCTGATCCACAGAGCGCGGACGACACGCTGCTCTTCACAGCATGTTACTGTATTACACTATAAGCATCTTTATACAATAATACTGAATATAATGGTACCAAAAATAGTCAAAGCCCCGTATGTGTTCCACCTGTCACATTACCTGCTCTAAAACACTGGGTCAACAAACCAAAACCTCTCTTTGTCAAAAAAGTTTCACTGCCCTTTCAGCCCCCTCTTCAAAAACTACTGAGAGCGGCAAACCAACACTGTCCTGGGAGTGTTTGATGGGGACAGTGTAGAGGGAGCTTTACTCTGTATCTAACCCCGTGCTGTACCTGTCCTGGGAGTATTGATGGGGACAGTGTAGAGGGAGCTTTACTCTGTATCTAACCCCGTGCTGTACCTGTCCTGGGAGTGTTTGATGGAGACAGTGTAGAGGGAGCTTTACTCTGTGTCTAACCCCGTGCTGTACCTGTCCTGGGAGTGTTTGATGGGGACAGTGTAAAGGGAGCTTTACTCTGTATCTAACCCCGTGCTGTACCTGCCCTGGGAGTGTTTGATGGGGACAGTGTAGAGGGAGCTTTACTCTGTATCTATCCCTGTGCTGTACCTGTCCTGGGAGTGTTTGATGGGTACAGTGTAGAGGGAGCTTTACTCTGTATCTAACCCCGTGCTGTACCTGTCCTGGGAGTGTTTGATGGGGACAGTGTAGAGGGAGCTTTACTAAGTATCCAACCCCGTGCTGTACCTGTCCTGGGAGTGTTTGATGGGGACAGTGTAGAGGGAGCTTCACTCTGTATCTAACCCCATGCTGTACCTGTTCTGGGAGTGTTTAATGGGGTCTGTATAAAGGGAGATTCATTCTTTGCGTAATCTGCTCTGGGAGTGTAAATGATGACATTTGGTGCTTAAAAAAGCAAGTGCTTCCATCCTCTGCACTAACATCCCATTCTGGGACCGACACAAAAAAATAGAAAAGTTTAATCAGAACCTTCTGTACATTTTTCCAATCTTATATTTGTCTTGCATTTTACTGGAATTTCTTTCCCTCAGCTGTTGTGTGAGTGGATCCTTCCTGGTAACTGACACTAACCTCTGCTTGTGTTGGCAACAGCAGTCACCTGATGTACAACAATTCCGAGTCCTGTTGGGTGGTCGGGGAACTGCATTGTGAATTTAGCAATATCCTTAAACATTGATGGACATATGAAATGGAGGCTTTATTATTGGTTGGACAAAAGACGACCATTACTTGGGGAATTAAAAATAATAGTGTTACCACTATTTCAAGATGGCCAGCAAGAGAGGGAGGAGTGCGATGAGGAGAAACGTCTTCACTCAGAGAGTTGTTGGGGTTTGGAATGCGCTGCTTGGGAGAATGGTGGAGGTGGATTCCACAGGAGGTTCCAAAGAGAGCTGGATTTATATTTGAACGTGATGAATTTAGAGGGCTACGGAGATAAGGCTGGGACATGGGGCTAGCTGGGTAGCTCTTTTGAGAGCCAGGGCAGACACGATGGGCCGAATGTCCTCCTTTGTGCTGTAAAAATCTATGATTCTATACACCCGCAACTCGCATTCACATTGCACCTTCAACATTGTCAAACTTCTCAAGGCTTTTTGCAAGAGCATTATCGAACAACATTTGATCTACATGACGAGATGTTGGCACAAGTGACATCTGTAGGGTTCAAGGCGCATTTTGAAGGAGAGGGCGTTCCTGGACTCAGAGGCAAAGTGACTGAAGGCGCTGCTGCCGATGGTGGAGTTAGAAGGTGAGGGATGCACAACAGGCCAGAATTGGAGGGATGTAGAGGTCTCGGAGGGTTGGAAGGGATCACAGAGATAGGAAGGGGCAAAGCCATTAAGAATTTGAACACAAACTAGAATTGCCAACTTGGAGTGAGGGAACTTGAACTCAAAGGCATGTCGCTTTGAGAGACAAATCCTTGAATATTTATGAAACAACGAAAACACTTTACCATCCAACCCATGCTGCGGTTTCATGGAATACAATTTAAGAGAGTCTCGTCCCGATTTGAAGATCATGACAGACAATCTACTGACAGGGTATTTTCTCTCTCACCGATCGCCAAACGACAGAGACACGTGGTAAAGGCTGATCATGTCCAGAGGATTTATGAATCCCAACGGGTACAGGTAAAACTTCAGGAAGTTGGAAGTTAAGACAGGAGCATTGCTGAAGAGAGAGACACATTGTTGAATCTTTTCATCTTGCATTTATCTGGACAAATACAAGAATACCAAATTTCAAAATACTTCCCTGTTGCCTTCTCCATGGCTAATGCCTTGACCAATCAGAATTGATTCACCAACCAATCAGCTTCTGCAGCATAAATTGTCGCGAGTGTTTGAAATTTGATATTCTTGCCTTTGTCCTGATGAGTGTCACATGGAAAGCTTCCGCGACACGTCACTCTTTTCAGCGAGATTCACGTTCTGTACCGGCAAGGAAAAGGAATGGAAGGAAAGTTGCCCAGATGGGCTGAGGGAGGACTCTTCATAAAGAAAAGCAGGGGCTGGGTTTTGCAATGGTGAAGGAAACTTCAAAGCCTGCATTCGCACAGTTTAAACAAAAATCTGTTTTCCACTAATTCTCCAGTTTTGAAGGTTACACTTCGGTTCATGTTGTATTTATAACATTCCAAAATGTTAACCTGAATTGCGACAGACGAATCAATAGTTTGGGTGAGTAAGGCCTTCCAAATTATTGACTGGTATGTTTACAAATTTTAACCATTTGATTGCATTCCCTGCCGTTCCCCTCCACAGATATTCCACAACTCCTGCACCTGCTCTGCACGATAGACCAAGGCTTCTGATCCACGTATCTTTATCCATAAGTCTTCCTGTAGGGCCTTGATGTTAATCAACACAGGAAACCAAATCATGGCAGAATTTAGGTTGGAATGAATGGAAGGTGGCGGAGGAAATTTCAGATCAGTCGGTCTGGCTGATTCTTTAGAGATCTTCCAGGCGGATATTTGAACGACCGTGCGACAATCCTGAGCTGCTTTTGAGTGAGCAGAATCTTAGGCGTCTGGGACACAGGGTACATTAAGAACTTGAGGGTAAAGAATGAAACTGCCCGTTCCAGGGATGAGGGACTTGTGTTCGATTGGAGAAGCTGGGGGAGTGGGGGGGGGAGTGAGGGCTGACAGGCCTTCATGAGGTATGCAGACAAAGTAGGGCAAAGGGTTGGGAACCAGAGAATATCAATTGAAGTGAGCAGAGCGACACTGATTGAAGGTGATTGACAAAAGGACCAGAGGCAACATGAGGAAACAGCATATTACACAGTGAGTTGTTATCATCAGCAATGCTGGACCTGGACGGGTGCTGGAAGCAGATTGAATTGTAACTTCCAAAAAGGAACTCTGTAAATACCCACGAAGGAAAGATTTGCAGATATGTGGACAAAGAAGAGTTGTGACTAATCGGATAGGTCTCAGAAAGAGCCAGCAGCCTGCTGACTAAATGGTTTATCTCTGCAGCAGCATCATTAATAATTCCATCAAGGAACGTTTGCACTGTGTGATATGTTGGGTTGGTTGGACAGATTCCCGGGGTCTCGTCACATGACTTCTTGATTATAACCACCTCTCTCCCTCACACTCCTCCTATTGGTCACCTGATAAGTCCATCCCCAAGACCTCCACTTTCCCCAAGATCCCCACCATCCCGAAGATCCCCACCATCTCACACACTATTGCGATCCAAACAGATTCTTCATTAACAGGAAGTATTTGATGGGAACAGTGCAGAGGGAGCTTTACTCTGTGTCTAACCCCGTGCTGTACCTGTCCTGGGAGTGTTGATGGGGACAGTGTAGAGGGAGCTTTACTCTGTATCTAACCCCGTGCTGTACCTGTCCTGGGAGTGTTTGATGGGGACAGTGTAGAGGGAGCTTTACTCTGTATCTAACCCCGTGCTGTACCTGCCCTGGGAGTGTTTGATGGGGACAGTGTAGAGGCACCTTTACTCTGTATCTAACCCCGTGCTGTACCTGTCCTGGGAGTGTTTGATGGTGACAGTGTAGAGGGAGCGTTACTCTGTATCTAACCCCGTGCTGTACCTGTCCTGGGAGTGTTTGATGGGGACAGTGTAGAGGGAGCTTTACTCTGTATCTAACCCCGTGCTGTACCTGTCCTGGGAGTGTTTGATGGGGACAGTGTAGAGGGAGCTTTACTCTGTATCTAACCCCGTGCTGTACCTGTCCTGGGAGTGTTTGATGGGGACAGTGTAGAGGGAGCTTTACTCTGTATCTAACCCCGTGCTGTACCTGTCCTGGGAGTGTTTGATGGGGACAGTGTTTAGGGAGCTTTACTCTGTATCTAACCCCGTGCTGTACCTGTCCTGGGAGTGTTTGATGGCGACAGTGTAGAGGGAGCTTTACTCTGTATCTAACCCCATGCTGTACCTGTCCTGGAGTGTTTGATGGGGACAGTGTAGAGGGAGCTTTACTCTGTATCTAACCCCGTGCTGTACCTGTCCTGGGAGTGTTTGATGGGGACAGTGTAGAGGGAGCTTTACTCTGTATCTAACCCCGTGCTGTACCTGTCCTGGGAGTGTTTGATGGGGACAGTGTTTAGGGAGCTTTACTCTGTATCTAACCCCGTGCTGTACCTGTCCTGGGAGTGTTTGATGGCGACAGTGTTGAGGGAGCTTTACTCTGTATCTAACCCCGTGCTGTACCTGTCCTGGGAGTGTTTGATGGGACAGTGTAGAGGGAGCTTTACTCTGTGTCTAACCCCGTGCTGTACCTGTCCTGGGAGTGTTTGATGGGGACAGTGTAGAGGGAGCTTTACTCTGTATCTAACCCCGTGCTGTACCTGTCCTGGGAGTGTTTGATGGGGACAGTGTAGAGGGAGCTTCACTCTGTATCTAACCCCGTGCTGTACCTGACCTGGGAGTGTTTGATGGGGACAGGGAGCTTTACTGTATCAACTCCCAGGGTACTGTTTTCCATTACTGTATCATAAAAGCAAAATTGTGCAAAACATAAATGATGATTTTCACCTCCTGTGGTGATTCAATGATGTTTCCATGGAGAGGAGGGAAAGAGCTGTATTATCCAGTTTCACACTGTAAGTGTAGGAAACATCTTCATCATTCCCAGTTGGAATGACGGATGTGACCTTTCACTGTAAATATTCCAGGGACTCTGAGCGATCCAGGAAAACCAGCTGGACCAGTGGGGGTGGAATCACAGAACGCTCTCTCCCTGTGATTGGAGCGATGATTTAATTCATGGGAATGGCGGAGTGGGTTAACGAGAGTGAAAGGTCCCTTTAAGGCGGCAGTGCATTATTTCTGCCAGACAGTGCTGTTACTGGAAATACCCTCTCCCTCCTCCCAAGGTGGGCACTACATTTCCCTTGAAAATCACCACAATATCTCTCATGATCTGTCTGGCAGGATTGGCCAAGAGGTTACATGAGAGCCACTTCCACCCCTCCCTTCACTGAAGAATAAATCATGTCGCTCTGACGCACAAGTGTACATGGAAAGATCCAAACACCGGCTCCTAATACCAAGCTCCTCCATTGCTGGTCACGCAGCAACCCCTTCCACCCAACTACTCTCCTTCCCACAAGATGCACGTACAGAACACCCACATCTGCCAAGAGTTTCATTGAATCCGTGGCTCATCTATTTCCCGTACTACCCTCCCTGCATCCCAGAATCTCACTCACAAACCATATATGAGTGTTTGTGATGGCATGTACTGTTCTGATCTTCTACTGAGGTTCCTCTGTAATTTCATTGTGCAGGAATCTCCTTCGCTGCGCTAGCTAGATTCAACGCTTCTCCGTCCAAATATGTATATTTTATAAGAAAAATAAATTAAAATTACAATTGCTATGCAACGGAAAGCTTCCTGTTTTCTTTACAAACCACGCTCACGTACAATATTTCCCAATGTTTTATGAAATAGTTGGACACGTCCTGTCAACTTATTTCCGGATGGCACAGTGGTGCAGTGGTTAGCACTGCTGCCTCACGGCGTTCAGGACCCGTGTTCGATCCTGGTCCTGGGTCACTGTCTGTGTGGAGTTTGCACATTCTTCCCGTGTCTGCATGGGTTTCACTTCCACAACCTAAAAGATGCGCAGGTTAGGTGGATTGGCCACGCTAAATTTCTCCTTAATTAGGAAGAAAAAAGAATAATTTAGTACTCTTAAAAAAATTTCTTAAACTTCTTTCCATTATGGATTTCTACGTAAACATTTACATTGGAAACTGTCCATGTAATCTGTCACTACCTGATTCTGGCAAATCTATGATGAGGAACTCACCTCCTGACTCCCTCATCTACAAGGAACAAGTCAGGATTGTGATGGAATATTCTCCACTTGCCTGGTTGAGTGCAGAAGAATGAGAGGTGATCTTATTGGAGATATCAGATACTGAGGGGATTTGATAGGGTAGATTTCAGGAGGATGTTTCCGGGGGGGGGGTCGGAGAATCGCCTGGGGTCAGCATCAAACCCGCCCCCGCCGTGTCCCGAATTCTCTGTCCCCCCAGATTTGGTGGGGGCGGGAATCACGCCTCGCCGGTTGGCGGGCCCCCCGCGGCGATTCTCCGGCCTGCGATGGGCCGACGTCCCGCTGCTGACAGGCCTCTCCCACCGGCGTGGATTAAACCACCAACTGACCGGCGGGATTGGTGGTGCGGGCGGGCTCTGGGGTCCTGGGGGGGGGGGGGGGGGGGGGGGCGATCTGACCCCGGGGGGGGGCCTCCACGGTGGCCTGGCCAGCGATCGGGGCCCACTGATCGGCGGGCGGGCCTGTGCTGTGGGGGCACTCTTTTTCCTCCGCCTTCGTTATGGCGGAGGCGGAAGTGACCCCCTCCCCTGCGCATGCGGCGGTATGACGTCAGCAGCCGCTGACGCTCCGGCCCATGCGCGGACTCACGCAGGCCGGCGAAGTCCTTTCGGCCCCGGCTGGCGTGGCGCCAAATGCCGTTCATGCCAGCCGGCGGAGTGGGAACCACTCCGGCGCGGGCCTAGCCCCTCAATGTGAGGGCTTGGCCCCTAAAGGTGCAGAGATTTCCGCCCCTTTGGGGCGGCCCGACGCCGGAGTGGTTCACGCCACTCCATCACGCCGGGACCCCCCGCCCCGCCGGGTCGGGGAGAATCCCGGCCCAGGTGTGCAGGTTTAACAAGAGGTCTCCTGTTTAAGGTTGAGATGAGGGTCACTAGTACGTGGAATTCTGACCCCCAGTATTACGATCATAGACCAGACCCCAAAAGTGGCTGGGATTCTGGACAGAAACCCCAATATTATATTTTAACTTTGTAAGACTGTGAGGAAAGGATACTTCATTCCAGGAGTGATTCCATGCACAAATAGGAGCTGGATTACCCCGAAATGGGGCTATGTCCCCACACCGGGGTAGAAATGCTGGTGTTTCACTCCCGAGTTTCCAATTAAAAAGAACAGTTGATTCACTTACCTGCAGGGGCCGAGCAGGGACCCAGACTGATTCACTGAGCTTCAGCTGCGGATACCAGCCCCCGCACGTACGGTCTGGAGTCCGCGAATGCGCAAGGCGGGAGCCTCCAGCGGCCAGGCTGAGCGCCATGGCGGACTCAGACCGCGGAGGCAGCTTCGA
This sequence comes from Scyliorhinus canicula, assembly GCF_902713615.1. Taxonomy (NCBI): domain Eukaryota; kingdom Metazoa; phylum Chordata; class Chondrichthyes; order Carcharhiniformes; family Scyliorhinidae; genus Scyliorhinus; species Scyliorhinus canicula. The sequence goes on from NC_052161.1 coordinate 5,469,673, forward strand.
AATGTAGGCCTCCCCCGATCGGCCCTTGCATCCGATCGTGCACAAGCACTGCCCAGCCGCCCATAAGGGCCCCGCCCGCCCTCCCAGTGCCCGATCCCCTCGCCCCGCCACCCCCACCTGGGTGGCCGTGGACTGAGTCCCCACCGGCCAGAGCATGTTAGTTCCACGCCGTCGGGAACTCGGCCGGTCGGGAGCAGAGGATTGCTGGGCGTTCCTCTGGCAATGGCCCCCCAGCCGCGCAGAGCACTATGCGCATACGCCAATTTTCGGGTCCCGGAGAATCACCAGACTGGCGCCGGGCCCGATTACGGCACCAAATTAGATTCTCCGCCCCTGCGCCAAACCCGATTTCCGCGCGGGGCTGTGGAGAATCCAGCCCATGGTATATCGCACCAAATTGTATTACTAACAAAGGATTAAAATCACTTTAATATCATTCAAGGAAATAACTTACAATTACCACTCAAACAATGCTGAACAATAAAATAAAACACTAACTCCTAACTCTTTTATCCCCACTCAAGCAAAACCCATCTTCGGTCAAAATCCACTTTTATATACAGTTAGCAAACGCAGGAATACTTGCTGTAAAGAGATGTCGTGGATAACAGCTTTGCGAGAGAGAGAGATCTTTCAGGAACCAGCTTGCATGTTCTTGCCTGTGTCACACTATTGTTTAACCTGCCAGCCTTTTCAGAAACTGCTATTCTGTTCACAGGCAAAATCTAAGTGCATTGTTTTGAGAGAGGCTGTTAGTCTGTTCCCAGATTGATCTTTAATTGAACTCGACACCTGATTCCTTCAATCCCTGGCTCCCTCCATTTACTACATCATCTCACTGAGGCTAAATACAATAGGCAGAATTCTCCGTTAGCCGACGCTGAAATTCTAGAGTTCTTTCTTGCCCAAAGGCTATGATTAGTTCATCCACCCTGGTGAAGAAGGATTTAGGGATGATCTGAATAGGAGCACGGACATTTTTACCATCTGCACTCTTCCTGCAAGGGAGAGCGAGAGCGAGTCCCATCTCCACAGGTCCCTGTTCACCACCTCCACCAGGCTGGACAGGTTCCAGTTGTGGAGTCTTGTCCAGTCGTGGTCTGACTGGATCCCCAGGTACCTGAACTTGCTTTGGGCCTATTTGAACGGCACTCCACCAGCTCTGCTCCGCCCCCCCCGGGGACTCACAGGAAGATTTTGCTCTTGCTCAGATTGAGCTTGTAATCTGAGAAGGCTTCGAACTCCCTCGGCAGTTCCATTAACCTGTCCATGTTGGCCAAACGGTTCGAGACATAGAGCAGCCCGTCATCCACACAGAGTGAGACTTTGTGCCTACCTCCCCCTCTCTGGATGCCCGTCCAGCCCTTCGCTGATCTTAGAGCGAAGGCCGGTGGCTCAATTGCCAGTGCGAGCAGCAGTGGGGGCAACATGCATCACTGCCTCGTGCCTCTGTGTAGCCGGAAATATTCAGAGCTGGTGGTGTTCATCCGCACGCTCGCCATGGGAGCGCTGTACAGTAGTCTCACCCAAGAGGTGAACCCCGGCCCAAACTCAAGCCGTTCAAGCACCTCCATGAGGAACCTCCATTCAACCCCATCAAAGGATTTCTCAGCGTCCAGGGAGATGATCACTTCTGGTGTCCCCTCCCCGGGTGGGGGTCATGATCACATTCAGCAGGTGTCTGGTGTTTGTTGTTAGCACTTTGCCCTTGACGAACCCGGTCTGATCTTCCACAGTCACTGCTGGCAGGCTGCTCACCAGTCCTCTCGCCAGGACTTTCGCCAGGACTTTAGCGTCAGTGTTTAGGAGTGAGATGGGTTTGTATTACCCGCACTCTGTCGGGTCTTTACCTATTTTGGGGATGGTTGAGATTGAGGCCTGTGCCAGCATGGGTGGCTGGGCCCCCCTCGACATCGAGTCATTGAACATCTCTCCCAGGTACAGGCCCAGCGCTGCCATGAACGGCTTGTGGAAATCCACCGGGGCCCCGTCCAGTCCCAGTCCCAGTGCCTTTCCTGACTGCTTGGAATGAATACATTCCATAACCTCATCCAACCCTCGCGGTGCTTCCAGTCCCAGTCTCCTTCCCTCCCCTGTGACTGGTATGTCCAGCCCGTCGAGGAACTGATTCGTCTGCCAGTCCCCTCTGGGAGTTTGGAGGTGTACAGTCCCCAGTAAAGGTTAGCGATGGTCCCGTTAATCTCACCTGGAGCTGTGACTACCCCAGCCTTTCCGAAACTTTCTCAGCTGGTGTGCCAGCAATGGCTGGACTTGTCTCTGTGTTCATCAAAGGCCCCATTGTCATAATATACATCGGTATATCATGGTGCAGAGACACACACTGATTGACACACAGCAGGACCAATCAACACACACAACACCGCAGCCAATCACCAGTTAGAGCACGCTCACTATAAAGACAGAGGGCATCAGTTTTCCCGCTCATTCGGGATGCAGCCTCTCAGAAGGACGGAGCTCACAGCTTACAGCACCAATCCTCACCATGTGCTGAGTGCATAGACTGGTTAGGATAGGCATAGGTCTTTAGTTTAATCTAACATCGTGTCCACACACAGTGAAAGTATGTTCAACAGTTTTTAGGTTAATAAAATAGCGTTGTACTATTTCAAGTGTTGGTAGACTGTATGTGTTACTGCAGTCTCCACGGATCCAGAGTATCCAACACATCACCCATGTCTGGTAGAGTTGGTGCACTGCTTTCCCAGTGGAGGGAAGGCAAAATTCCTTTTGTAGCTTTTCCTCTCTGCCATTAATTCCACGGACAGGTCTGTGGCATACCGCTGATCCACATCCAATATGGAGCCGATCAGGCGTTGCCTAGCCGCCCTTTCCCTCCTGTCCTGAAGCACCCTATATGCTATTATTTCCCCTCCTATCACTGCCTTCAGTGCCTCCAAGGATGTGGAGAGCGAGACCTCCCCATTCTGGTTGCACGTTACATACCCATCGATGGCTTGTGACATTCTCCCGCAGAACGCCTTGTTGCTGAGGAGGGTTGTGTCCAGCCTTCATGGGGGGGCGCTGGGCCCAGCCCGTCTCCTACCTCACATCCATGTAGTGTGGTGCATGGTCCACGATTATTATCACAGAATATTCCGTGCTTATGATCCCTGGAAGCACCGACTTACCCACTATGGAGAAGGCTATGGGGGAATAGGCTTTGTGTGCATGGGAGAATCAGCATGTCCAATTGACAATGTAGGGAGTGTTGCACACTGAGACAGCACAGCACTGAATGCACTCAGGGTTAAAGACCATTCCAATGGAGTGGAGGTCATGACACTCTGACAATATTCTGTCAGGTCACCCATTCAGCGTGAGGCCCCATTACTCACACAATGTCCTTGGAACATTGATCCTGAATTTTAGAAAACACCATTTGATTAGCTGCAGGCCTTAAAGGGTTAATCTTTTCCGTTGTGACGATGCGTTCAAGCCATCAAACAACTGTTGAACCTTCGGATCATCAAACATTCACTGCAACGTCATTACCAGCGGCCTTGCGATCGAAAGTAAACTCGGTTCCACAGCGCAGTAAACAACACATCAAATAATCACATTAAGGCCTTGCATTAACCATCCAAACACCACCATTAGATTCCAGTCTGTAACTCACTCCTGGGTATCTGTTATTCTATATATAAACCACCCAAACCCCTCGATTAGATTCCAGTCTGTAACTCACTCCCGGGCATCTGTTATTCTATATATAAACCACCCCGAACCCCTCGATTAGATTCCCGTCTGTAACTCACTCCCGGGTATCAGTTATTCTATATATAAACCACCCTGAACCCCTCGATTAGATTCCAGTCTGTAACTCACTCCCGTGTATCTGTTATTCTATATATAACCACCCTGAACCCCTCGATTAGATTCCAGTCTGTAACTCACTCCCGGGTATCTGTTATTCTATATATAAACCACCCCGAACCCCTCGATTAGATTCCAGTCTGTAACTCACCCCCGGGTATCTGTTATTCTATATATAAACCACCCCGACCCCCTCGATTAGATTCCAGTCTGTAACTCACTCCCGGGTATCTGTTATTCTATATATAAACCACCCCAAACCCCTCGATTAGATTCCAGTCTGTAACTCACTCCCGGGTATCTGTTATTCTATATATAAACTACCCAAACCCCTCGATTAGATTCCAGTATGTAACTCACTCCCGGGTATCTGTTATTCTATATATAAACCCCCCAAACTCCTCGATTAGATTCCAGTCTGTAACTCACTACTGGGTAACTGTTATTCTATATATAAACCCCCCAAACCCCTCGATTAGATTCCCGTCTGTAACTCACTCCCGGGTATCTGTTATTCTATATATAAACCATCCCGAACCCCTCGATTAGATTCCAGTCTGTAACTCACTCCCGGGTATCTGTTATTCTATATATAAACCATCCCAAATCCCTTGATTAGATTCTAGTCTGTAACTCACTCCCGGGTATCTGTTATTCTATATATAAACCATCCCGAACCCCTCGATTAGATTCCAGTCTGTAACTCACTCCCAGGTATCTGTTATTCTATATATAAACCACCCCAAACCCCTCGATTAGATTCCAGTCTGTAGCTCACTCCCGGGTATCTGTTATTCTATATATAAACCACCCTGAACCCCTCGATTAGATTCCAGTCTGTAACTCACTCCCGGGTATCTGTTATTCTATATATAACCACCCTGAACCCCTCGATTAGATTCTAGTCTGTAACTCATTCCCGGGTATCTGTTATTCTATATATAAACCACCCTGAACCCCTCGATTAGATTCCAGACTGTAACTCACTTCCGGGTATCTGTTATTCTATACATAAACCACCCCAAACCCCTCGATTAGATTCCAGACTGTAACTCTCTCCCGGGTATCTGTTATTCTCTATATAAACCACCCGAACCCCTCGATTAGATTCCAGACTGTAACTCACTCCCGGGTATCTGTTATTCTATATATAAACCGCCCCGAACCCCTCGATTAGATTCCAGTCTGTAACTCACTCCCGGGTATCTGTTATAAACCATCCCGAACCCCTCGATTAGATTCCAGACTGTAACTCACTCCCGGGTATCTGTTATTCTATATATAAACCACCCAAACCCCTCGATTAGATTCCGGTCTGTAACTCACTCCCGGGTAACTGTTATTCTATATATAAACCACCCTGAACCCCTCAATTAGATTCCAGTCTGCAACTCACTCCTGTGTATCTGTTATTCTATACATAAACCACCCCGAACCCCTCGATTAGATTCCAGTCTGTAACTCACTCCCTGGTATCTGTTATTCTATATATAAACCACCGAAACCCCTCGATTAGATTCCCGTTTGTAACTCACTCTCGGGTATCTGTTATTCTATATTTAAACCACCCAAACCCCTCGATTAGATTCCAGTCTGTAACTCACTCCCGGGTATCTGTTATTCTATATATAAACCACCCGGAACCCCTCGATTAGATTCCAGTCTGTAACTCACTCCCGGGTATCTGTTATCCTATATATAAACCACCCAAACCCCCTGATTAGATTCCTGTCTGTAACTCACTCCCGGGTATCTGTTATTCTATATATAAACCACCCCAAACCCCTCGATTAGATTCCACTCTGTAACTCACTCCCAGGTATCTGTTATTCTATATATAAACCACTCCGAACCCCTCGATTAGATTCCAGTCTGTAGCTCACTCCCGGGTATCTGTTATTCTATATAAACCACCTTGAACCCTCGATTAGATTCCAGTATGTAATTCACTCCCGGGTATCTGTTATCCTATATATAAACCCCCTGAACCCCTCGATTAGATTCCAGTATGTAACTCACTCCCGGGTATCTGTTATATATAAACCACCCCGAACCCCTCGATTAGATTCCAGTCTGTAACTCACTCCCGGGTATCTGTTATTCTATATATAAACCACCCAAACCACTCGATTAGATTCCAGTCTGTAACTCACCCCCGAGTATCTGTTATTCGATATATAAATCACCCAAACCCCTCGATTAGATTCCAGTCTGTAACTCACTCCCGGGTATCTGATAATATTTATAGAGATTTCCTATCAACCTCCTCCACACCCTCCCCTCCTTTAAGACACTCTTTGGAATTTAGCTCTGTCCAGGTTCCTGGCCACTTGTCCTAATGTTTCACTGTACATAGACATAGAACGATACAGCGCAGTACAGGCCCTTCGGCCCTCAATGTTGCACCGACATGGAAAAAAAATGAAAGGCCATCTAACCTACACTATGCCCTTATCATCCATATGCTTATCCAATAAACTTTTAAATGCCCTTAATGTTGGCGAGTTCACTACTGTTGCAGGTAGGGCATTCCACGGTCTCACAACTCTTTGCGTAAAAAACCCACCTCTGACCTCTGTCCTATATCTATTACCCCTCAGTTTAAGGCTATGTCCCCTCGTGCTAGCCACCTCCATCCGCGGGAGAAGGCTCTCGCTGTCCACCCTATCTAACCCTCTGATCATTTTGTATGCCTCTATTAGGTCACCTCTTAACCTTCTTCTCTCTAACGAAAACAACCTCAAGTCCATCAGCCTTTCCTCATAAGATTTTCCCTCCATACCAGGCAACATCCTGGTAAATCTCCTCTGTACCCGTTCCAAAGCATCCACGTCCTTCCTATAATGAGGCGACCAGAACTGTACGCAATACTCCAAATGCGGCCGTACTAGAGTTTTGTACAACTGCAACATGACCTCATGGCTCCGGAACTCAATCCCTCTACCAATAAAGGCCATCACACCATAGGCCTTCTTCACAACCCTATCAACCTGGGTGGCAACTTTCAGGGATCTATGTACATGGACACCGAGATCCCTCTGCTCATCCATACTACCAAGAATTTTACCATTAGCCAAATATTCCGCATTCCTGTTATTCTTTCCAAAGTGAATCACCTCACACTTCTCCACATTAAACTCCATTTGCCACCTCTCAGCCCAGCTTTGCAGCTTATCTATGTCCCTCTGTAACCTGCAACATCCTTCCGCACTGTCTACAACTCCACCGACTTTAGTGTCGTCTGCAAATTTACTTACCCATCCTTCTGCGCCCTCCTCTAGGTCATTTATAAAAATGACAAACAGCAACGGCCCCAGAACAGATCCTTGTGGTACGCCACTCGTAACTGAACTCCATTCTGAACATTTCCCATCAACCACCACTCTCTGTCTTCTTTCAACTAGCCAATTTCTGATCCACATCTCTAAATCACCCTCAATCCCCAGCCTCCGTATTTTCTGCAGTAGCCGACCGTGGGGAACCTTATCAAACGCTTTACTGAAATCCATATACACCACATCAACTGCTTTACCCTCGTCCACCTGTTCAGTCACCTTCTCAAAGAACTCGATAAGGTTTGTGAGGCATGACCTACCCTTCACAAACCATGCTGACTATCCCTAATCATATTATTCCTATCTAGATGATTATAAATCGTATCTTTTATAATCCTCTCCAAGACTTTACCCACCACAGGCGTTAGGCTCACCGGCCTATAGTTACCGGGGTTATCTCTACTCCCCTTCTTGAACAAAGGGACCACATTTGCTATCCTCCAGTCCTCTGGCACTATTCCTGTAGCCAATGATGACCTAAAAATCAAAGCCAAAGGCTCAGCAATCTCTTCCCTGGCTTCCCAGAGAATCCTAGGATAAATCCCATCAGGCCCCGGGGACTTATCTATTTTCACCTTGTCCAGAATTGCCAACACTTCTTCCCTACGCACCTCAATGCCATCTATTCTAATAGCCTGGGTCTCAGCATTCTCCTCCACAATATTATCTTTTTCCTGAGTGAATACTGACAAAAAGTATTCATTTAGTATCTTGCTTATCTCCTCAGCCTCCACACACAACTTCCCACCACTGTCCTTGACTGGCCCTACTCTTACCCTAGTCATTCTTTTATTCCTGGCATACCTATAGAAAGCTTTTGGGTTTTCCTTGATCCTACCTGCCAAAGACTTCTCGTGTCCCCTCCTTGCTCGTCTTAGCTCTCTCTTTAGATCCTTCCTCGCTTCCCTGTAACTATTAAGCGCCCCAACTGAAACTTCACGCCTCATCTTCACATAGGCCTCCTTTTTCCTCTTAACAAGAGATTCCACTTCTTTGGTAAACCACGGTTCCCTCGCTCTACCCTTTCCTGCCTGTCTGA
>NC_052161.1:5478380-5496894 GCF_902713615.1 Scyliorhinus canicula
CCCCATCTCTGCTCCCTTCCCAACCCCCCATCTCTGCTCCCTTCCCATCCCCATCTGCTCCCATTCCCACCCCCATCCTGCTCCCTTCCCAGCCCCCATCTATGCTCCTTCCCACCCCCATCTCTGCTCCCTTCCCACCCCCTCTCTGCTCCCTTCCACCCACCCCATCTCTGCTCCTTCCCCCCCCATCTCTGCTCCCTTCCCACCCCATCTTGCTCCCTTCCCACCCATCTGCTGCTTCCCACCCCATCTTGCTCCCTTCCCGCCCCATCTTGCTCCCTTCCCGCCCCCATCTCTGCTCCCTTCCCGCCCCATCTCTGCCCTTCCCACCCCATCTCTGCCCTTCCCACCCCATCTCTGTGCTCCTTCCCGCCCCCATCTCTGCTCCCTTCCCCCCCATCTCTGCTCCCTTCACACCCCCATCTCTGCTCCCTTCCACCCCCATCTCTGCTCCCTTCCACCCCATCTCTGCTCCCTTCCACCCCCATCTCTGCTCCCTTCCCACCCCCATCTCTGCTCCCTTCCCACCCCCATCTCTGCTCCCTTCCCACCCCCCATCTCTGCTCCCTTCCACCCCATCTCTGCTCCCTTCCCACCCCCATCTCTGCTCGTTCCCACCCCATCTCTACTCCTTCCCACCCCCATCTCTGCTCCCTTCCCACCCCCATCTCTGCTCCCTTCCCACCCCCCATCTCTGCTCCCTTCCCACCCCCATCTCTGCTCCCCTTCCCCCCCCCATCTCTGCTCCCTTCCCACCCCACATCTGCTGCCCTTCCCACCCCCATCTCTGCTCCCTTCCCACCCCATCCTGCTCGTTCCCACCCCATCTCTACTCCCTTCCCACCCCATCTCTGCTCCCTTCCCATCCCCATCTCTGCTCCCTCTCCATCCCCATCTCTGCTCCCTTCCCACCCCATCTCTGCTCCCTTCCCACCCCCTCTCTGCTCCCTTCCCACCCCATCTCTGCTCCCTTCCCACCCCATCTCTGCTCCCTTCCCACCCCCATCTCTGCTCCCTTCCCACCCCCATCTCTGCTCCCTTCCCCCCCCATCTCTGCTCCCTTCCCACCCCCATCTCTGCTCCCTTCCCACCCCCATCTCTGCTCCCTTCCCATCCCCATCTCTGCTCCCTTCCCACCCCCATCTCTGCTCCCTTCCCACCCCCATCTCTGCTCCCTTCCCACCCCCATCTCTGCTCCCTTCCCACCCCATCTCTGCTCCCTTCCCACCCCCATCTCCGCTCCCTTCCCACCCCCATCTCTGCTCCCTTCCCACCCCCATCTCTGCTCCCTTCCCACCCCCATCTCTGCTCCCTTCCCACCCCCATCTCTGCTCCCTTCCCACCCCCATCTCTGCTCCCTTCCCACCCCCATCTCTGCTCGTTCCCACCCCATCTCTACTCCCTTCCCACCCCCATCTCTGCTCCCTTCCCATCCCCATCTCTGCTCCCTCTCCATCCCCATCTCTGCTCCCTTCCCACCCCCATCTCTGCTCCCTTCCCACCCCCATCTCTGCTCCCTTCCCACCCCATCTCTGCTCCCTTCCCACCCCCATCTCTGCTCCCTTCCCACCCCCATCTCTGCTCCCTTCCCACCCCCATCTCTGCTCCCTTCCCACCCCATCTCTGCTCCCTTCCCACCCCCATCTCTGCTCCCTTCCCACCCCCATCTCTGCTCCCTTGCCACCCAAATCTCTGTTCCCTTGCCACCCCCATCTCTACTCCCTTCCCACCCCCATCTCTGCTCCCTTCCCACCCCCATCTCTGCTCCCTTCCCACCCCCATCTCTGCTCCCTTCCCACCCCCATCTCTGCTCCCTTCCCACCCCATCTCTGCTCCCTTCCCACCCCCATCTCCGCTCCCTTCCCACCCCATCTCCGCTGCCTTCCCACCCCATCTCCGCTCCCTTCCCACCCCCATCTCTGCTCCCTTCCCACCCCCATCTCTGCTCCCTTCCCACCCCCATCTCTGCTCCCTTCCCACCCCATCTCTGCTCCCTTCCCACCCCCATCTCCGCTCCCTTCCCACCCCCATCTCTGCTCCCTTCCCACCCCCATCTCTGCTCCCTTCCCACCCCCATCTCTGCTCCCTTCCCACCCCCATCTCCGCTCCCTTCCCACCCCCCATCTCCGCTCCCTTCCCACCCCCATCTCTGCTCCCTTCCCACCCCCATCTCTGCTCGTTCCCACCCCATCTCTACTCCCTTCCCACCCCCATCTCTGCTCCCTTCCCACCCCCATCTCTGCTCCCTTCCCACCCCCATCTCTGCTCCCTTGCCACCCCCATCTCTGCTCCCGCCACCTATATTCATTTAGTGTAACCCCCCTCCCCAGGCAGCTGGTGTATTGAATTGAAACTCAGAGTATATTATTGCCTCCCCCCCTACACTGTGTGACTCTTCCCTCTGTCCCATTGGGATGATCCTGCGGAGGTGCTAATGAACCTCAGAGATGTGGGGGGAGCAGGGAATGAGATTGGGAATATGAATGGCCAGCTCCCAGTGATAGCAGCACATCTTCCTCCAGCACAGTGCAAGAGCTGCAAGCCTTAATGAGCTTGGTGCCTGGTTATTAATCGGGGTCCCACAGATGTCCCTCAAAGTGATCTAGTTTCAATGTCGTTCTTAAAGCTGGCTGTGACGATGATAGATTCCATCAGAATGCCTTCAAACCAACAGCTTCACTCTCGGTGTAGCTTTTTTTTTATAAATTTAGATTACCCAATTATTTTTTCCAATTAAGGGGCAATTTAGCGTGGCCAATCAACCTACTCTGCACATCTTTGGGTTGTGGGGGTGAAACCCACGCAGACACGGGGAGAATGTGCAAACTCCACACGGACAGTGACCCAGAGCTGGGATCGAACCTGGGACCTCAGCGCCGTGAGGCAGTTGTGCTAACCACTAGGCCACCGTGCTGCCCAACTCTCGGTGTAGCTGATTTAAACAACAGATTGCAAAACTGTCGATATTCTGCCATTGAGAAATCTAGCTTCAGGGTCAAATGCAAAACGCAGAACTAGAAAGAGACCATTCAGCCCCTCGAACCTGTCCCACCATTTAATTAGGTGATGGCTGACCTGGACATGAACCTGTCTTGGTTCCGTCACCCTCAATGTTCTTTCTTAACAAACAAAAAAAATCTGTCATTCTTAGTTTTGGAATTTTCGATTCACCCCAGCTTCAGAAGATCTCTGGGGCGGGGGGGGGGGGGGGGTGGAGTTCTTTCGAATGGAGATACTGGGGATCGCTGAGTTGGTAAAGGAGATAGTGTCGAGCTGTGTTCTACGAATTGGAGCTGGGTGAGGGTGTGTGAGAGACAGAGGAGTTGGAATCCAGGATGAACAAGAGGGAGTAATGTTCATCATGATGAAAAAATGAAATGAAAATGAAATGAAAATCGCTTATTGTCACAAGTAGGCTTCCAATGAAGTTACTGTGAAAAGCCCCTAGTCGCCACATTGCGGCGCCTGTTCGGGGAGGCCGGTACGGGAAGAGTCCCCGCTGTGAGTAATGTGTGTGCTGGTACCGCCACCAAGTGTTGATCAGCGAAATCTCTTCCTTTGACATTGCCCAGAATTTCTCACCCACCGGACTCGCATACACAGCGGGCCCAGAAACAGACTCCAAACATGAAATGAAATGAAAATCGCTTATTGTCACGAGTAGGCTTCAAATGAAGTTACTGTGAAAAGCCCCTAGTCGCCACATTCCGGCGCCTGTCCGGGGAGGCTGGTACGGGAATCGAACCTGTGCTGCTGGCCTGCTTGGTCTGCTTTAAAAGCCAGCGATTTAGCCTTGTGAGCTAAACCAGCCCCTCATGTTCCCAGCCACAGTTGTCCCCGGAGCACAAACAGGCTTTGTGAAAGCCACGTGCTGCCAGTGAGGGAGGGGAGTGGGCTGGTGAACAGGGAGGGTGAGGGCCGACATTCCTAATGTGCTCCCTCAGGGGGACAGCCTCTGCAGAGCTGTCTCAGGGATCGGCTGAGCTGTGCACAAATAAATAAAACTGTGCCACGTGTCTTGAGGCAACACAATCAGGGGGACACCTCAGCCCCCAGGCACATTTATGAATTTTATTTTGGCCCTGACAGTTCATCCCACTCTGGATCGAGGTTGCAGCTAAAAAACGTAAAGGCCTCCTGGCCAATCAGCCCGTCCACCAACCCGAAAAGCAGACGGGTCACTCTTTTGAGGTCCACCAGCAAAGCACAAGAACAGAAACAAACTTAGGGAGAAAAGGGAAAAAAGGCCGCTCCTGTTAGGGGCACTGCCCGAACATAACAACGATCAACGGAAACTTGAAACATCAAATAAGACTGCAATCAAAGGGGGTCAAATAAAGCACCCCATCTCCTGTGCCGCCCAGCAGGCACGGAAAGCATAAAATAGCAATTGGCCCCTCAATGGGCTAAATTGCCTGCTTGATTGTCAGCAAGCACACATAAGACTTTTGTGTGCACCTGCCGACTGGACTATTGTGTGAGTGCGTGATGTCGGGCACTTACCCAGCACCTTCCCACACGATTTTACACACTTCCAGATCAGGCACGTACCCTTCCGAGTAATGTACAACTCTGGCCACTCAGAGTGGTGATCAGAGTTACAGAAACAGTTAGAAACGTGGTTAAAAGATCCACAGTTTGGTTTGCAATAGTTCAGTTTGCCCACAGTTTATTCAACATTAAATAACTAGTCTTGAACTGGAAAAAAAAAACCTCTGGCCATTGAACGCACGGCACGGCGGCGCAGTGGTTAGCACTGCTGCCTTACGGCGCCGAGAACCCGGGTTCGATCCCGGCCCTGGGTCACTGTCCGTGTGGAGTTTGTACGTTCTCCGCGTGTCTGCGTGGGTCTCATCGCCACAACCCAACGATGTGCAGGGTAGCTGAGTTGGCCGTGTTAAATTGACCCTTAATTGGAAATCAAAGAATTGGGCACTTCAAATTTATTTTTAAAACCCTGGCCATTGATAGAGGGGGGGATGAGAGAAGCAATGGCTGACTAGATCCTCTAAACCTTGCTCTAATTCTAACAGATGCTTCGACCGTGGTTTAAGACAAGAGAGTTTCCAGCGTTACCAAATTATTGATTGAACTGAGAGCTGGGAAAAGCAGAGATGGTTTCTGATACCCAGGTCATGGGAGAGATTTGGCTTCAGAACAGCTGATTATTAACAGTGAACGAGATCTTAAACGCAAACGGAGGAAATTAAACTGAAAGCTGATGTAAGGAAGACAGAGTTGATTGAGCGACCTGTGAACGGGAGCCGTTCAGCTCCTCAAGCCTGTCCCCATATTCGATAAGATCATGGCTAATCTGTGATTTAATTCCATATGCTCACCTTTCCTCCTTAATATCTTTGATTAGAGGTTTGTTTTTGATGGATTTGACCAATCTCTGCTTTCAAATTAACCGTTGATCCAGCGCCAATTTGTGTGCAGAAGAGAGTCAGTCTGTGTGTGAAAGGTTTCCTGATTTCACCCTGAAGGAGTCTGGCTTTAATTGTTGCACTCTGCCCCTTGAACCTCAGCTCCCCAACCCAACAGAAGTAGTTTCTCCCCGTATACTCTATCTGTTCCCTTTATCTTGAAAAACTTAATCAAATCATCCTTTTAACATTCTCAATTCTAGTCAATGCAACCTCTAGTCTGTGTAACCAAACCTCATAGGTCAACCCAACGTGTCCGGACACCATCCTGATAAATTCACATCACATTCCCGCCGAGGCCAGTGATCCAAAGTGGTGAATCCACATTTACCTTTACTGAATTGGCTGGCCACCATTTTGCCCAGGCACTTCATCTGCAATTTGATGCTGCTACCTTGTTTACAGAGCTGCCTAGCTTGACACAACCAGTTTATTTTGGACTTTTGGTTCCTGATCACATCAGCTAAGTTATTAAAACAGTCAGAATAATGAGACCCCAACAAGGATCCCTGTGAAACATCACTAATCAGCTCTGGTAATATAAATGGTGCCTATCTAACCGAGTCCCTGTGGGGGGGGGGGGGGGGGGGGGGGGTGATGAACCATTGGTGCTATTGGAAGGGCTGTTTCATATGAGAAGCAGGAACCGCGCTGATAAAATAGAAAGGTGAGAAAAGCCAGGGTCAGAGGGCAGGGGCAAGTGGGTAGCAGTTCCTGCAGACCAGTGTTTTCCTTACTCTGACCAGTAGATGGGACAAGGAGCCTTGGACTGATTTACACACTAGTGCGTGCCTGACTCTGTGGGTGCCTTAAGACCATAAGACATAGGAGTGGAAGTACGGCCATTCGGCCCATCGAGTCCACTCCGCCATTCAATCATGGCTGATGGGCATTTCAACTCCACCTACCAGCATTCTCCCCGTAGCCCTTAATTCCTCGCGACATCAAGAATTTATCTATCTCTGCCTTGAAGCCATTTAGCGTCCCGGCCTCCACTGCACTCCGCGGCAATGAATTCCACAGGCCCACCACTCTCTGGCTGAAGAAATGTCTCCGCATTTCTGTTCTGAATTTACCCCCTCTAATTCTAAGGCTGTGCCCACGGGTCCTCGTCTCCTCGCCTAACGGACAGACTGCTGCCTGTCTCAGAGTGTCCAGTGCGATGGTCTCCTGCTCCCCTCTATTCAAATCTACTCTGCAAGTTGGGTGATGTTGGCTGGTGTGTGTGTGTGATGCGACCATCAATTCACACGAGACGGAGAGTTGAAGTGAACAGTGGTTTTAATCAGCTAGAACTGTGCCTGCCTGCGACTGCTCTGTACTGAGTGCCGCCTACAGGGCAGCAGATCTATATAAAAGCAAATTATTGCGGATGCTGGAATCTGAAACGAAAGGGAAAATGCTGGAAAATCTCAGCAAGTCTGGCAGCATCTGTAGGGAGAGAAAAGAGCAAACGTTTCGAGTCTGATGACTCTTTGTCAAAGCTAGACAAAGTAGCTTTGACAAAGAGTCACCGGACTCGAAACGTTAGCTCTTTTCTCTCCCTACAGATGCTGCCAGGCTTGCTGAGATTTCCCTGCAGATCTATATACCTCCCCCGAGGGGGCGGAGCCCACAAGGGCTCCAACATGATACAATGCAATGTAATGTGATACAGTGGTGAATGGTTGGCGTAATACATTCACCACAGTGTGTGTGATTGATGCAGCATCTCAATCCTTGGGTGAGGGAGCTCCTGGGGGAAGATTGTGACTGTTGAGAGGATTGATTGGGTCTGGAGGACAACTCCGATGTGAGAGACCTCACTGGGCAGCTTGGTTGATAGGTGACCAACAATCAGACAATGAGTCATTGGAAAACCCCACATTCAACCTAAACAGGGCTCGATCCATGATGCAGTGGCCCAAAATGCCCCTGTGTGTGTTTGTTTATCAGGGAGCACTGAAGTACAACCAAGGAAATGGCAATGTATAAGGCAGGGGGTGGGAGTGGGGGGGGGGGGGGGGGTGCCCTAACGTAGGAATACTGAATCCCAATTGGTGTATTGCACCCAGGAAAACTCAACCAGTGGACCCCAGAGATCAGACCCTTGTCTGTAAAGGGCAGTGCCACACAGAATGGTGTTACTCACTGGGAGGACACAGGCTGAACTGTGCCTTTTTTATTTTAACACGGGATATTCCTGCCCCTCCTGTTCAGTGTCTGATTGGCTGACCTGAATCCAGGCTGGACTCTAGCCCACACTGATGTCTCACTCAACACCCCGTGGCTTCCCTGCTCCAGAACCCTGCAGTGAAGTCTTTGTGTGCCTCATATAACGGGATGACTGTCTCGGAATGTATCTGTCTGGCAGGCTGAGCGGATTGGCAGCAAACCAAAGCTATACAAAGCCCCTACCTGTCTGTTGCTGCCCTTATTTTGGGATTGGAGGTAGTCGGTCACTGAGGTCAGGGGCGATCACGCAAACTGTGTGATCGGCAATCTCACTGGAGGAACAAGAACATCAGGTATAGAATTAGGAGGGGGCCATTCGGCCCCTCCATTCAGTTCTGCTCTCAGAAAGATCCCGGCTGATCGTCCGCTTTAACTCCAGCATTATCCCCACATCCCTTAGAATGCAATGTCTCTGTCTGAATATATTCCGTTAACACATCCACAGCCCCTGAGGTAGATAATTCCAAAGATTAACGACCCTTTGACTGAAGAACGTTCTCTTGCAGCATCTTCCTTTTCTTTATTCGATTATGGGATGGGGGCATTGCTGGCTGGGTCGGCATTTATTGTCCATCCCTAGGGAATTTAAGAATCAACCACATTGCTGTGGGTCTGGAGTCACATGTAGGCCAGACCGGGTAAGGACGGCAGATTTCCTTCCCTAAAGGACGTTAGTGACCCAGATGGGTTTTTACCACAATCGACAATGGTTTCATGGTCAGCATTAGACTTTCAATTCAAATTTCACCATCTGCAGTGGCGGGATTCGAACCTGGGTCCCCAGAGCCTTACCCTGGGTCTCTGGATTACTACTCCAGCGACAATACCACTAGGCCACCGCCTCCCCAGAGAAAACACAGTCTCCTTCATCCTGAGTTCCCAGTTCTCAACCCGACCCGAGCTTTGCTACCGAGGTGGGTATCTCCAGTGGGGAGAATTCCCGACTTGCTGCACCCACCTCAGCAGAAAATGCCCTGAATGGTGAAATCTTTGCATCAGCCTTGGGTGGGGGGGGGGGGGGGGGGGGGGTGAGGAGGAGTGAGGGGGGGGGGGGTGAGGAGGAGGGAGGGGAGGGAGGGGGAGCCAGGTATGGGATAGAATCAGGAACTCTTCCCCCAAGAAGCAGATCAAAGGGAGCCTCATTAAAAGTTCCACCTCAGTTCTCCAGGACGTTGATCCAGTTGTCCGGAAGCATGGGGAGGTTTCGTTGAGGCAGAGAGGAGATTTACCGGGATGATATGAAATGAAATGAAATGAAAATTGCTTATTGTCACGAGTAGGCTTCAATGAAGTTACTGTGAAAAGCCCCTAGTCGCCACATTCCGGCGCCTGTCCGGGGAGGCTGGTACGGGAATCGAACCGTGCTGCTGGCCTGCTTGGTCTGCTTTAAAAGCCAGCGATTTAGCCTGGTGAGCTAAACCAGCCCCTGATAGCAGGGATGAGGGACGATGCGGAGAGACTGGAGAAGACGGGATTGTTCTCCTTAGTACGGAGAAGGGAGAGTGAAGAGGTGATCAAAATCAGGAAGAGTTTGGATAGATTAAATGAGAAGAGACAGTTTCTGATGGCAGGAGAGTCAGTGACCAGAGATCGGGGCCGGAATTCACAGGATTCTCTTGTCCCACTAGCAGCGCATCCCCCGCCCCCCCCCCCCCCCCCCCGCAGGTTTCCCGATGGTGTAGGATGGGAAATCCCATTGACAAGCGGCGGGAAAAGAGAATCCACTTTCAGAGATTGCACTTTCAGAGAGCTAGCACACACACACAATGGGCTGAATGGCCTCCTGTGCTGGGGGGAGGGGGAAGGGAGTTGGCAACAGACTAACAGGCAGGTTTGCTGCTGACGGTGTGTAACTTGCTGTGTTTGCAGTGGAACCAGAGTTTAAGTACGTTGGCAATATGCACGGTAACGAGGTGCTGGGGCGTGAGCTGTTGATCCAGCTGGCACAATACCTTTGTGAGGAATACAACCTCCGGAACCCACGGGTCACCCACCTCCTCCACCAGACCCGCATACACATCCTACCCTCAATGAACCCCGATGGTTATGAGGTGGCAGCCGATCAGGTAACTATTTGTTTACGTACAAACATACAGATTAAGAGCAGAATTGGGAAACCCGGCCCTCGAGCCGGCTCCACCATTCAATAAGACCTTGGCTGGTCAAATACTCCGGCTGACAGGCCTCGGCACATTCAAGACTTCCCACGTTTAAAGATGCAAGATTCAGACTGCGCACATGCTTGTGTTGATTTTCCCCGTCTCATTCTCCTCGGCACAGGGTCACTAACCGGAAGCCGGAAACTGTGGCCTGAGGGATGCCATCTCCGTCAAACATCACTGACCAGGAATCTCTCTCTCCCTCCCACTCCCTGCCATGTGCAGGTTAAGAGGGATTTTGCAGGTTGACAGGTTTTGCCATGTTCTGAATGCTCAAACCCAGAGATTCTGGTTCAGACAAACGGGGAACAGCCCAGCTATTTCCTCCAGCCCTAAACTCACTCCAACTTGTCTCTCCCTTATCACCAACACTACCCTCATTGAACGTAGGAACGTAGGAGTAAGGAGTGGGCCCGTCGAGCCTGCTCCACCATTCATTGTGATCGTAGCAGATCATCCAACTCCGTAACCTGTTCCCACTTTCACTCCCCCCCCCACGCCCCCCCCCCCCCCCCCCCCCCCCCCCACCCCCATATCCTTTCATCCCCTTCGGCCCATCTAACTCCTTCTTGGAAACATCAATGTTTTGGCCTCAACTGCTTTCTGTGACGACGAATTCCACAGGCCGACCACTCTCTGGGTGAAGACATTTCTCCTCATCCGAGTCCTTACTAATTGACCCAGTCCGAGCCCTTACTAATTGACCCAGTCCGAGCCCTTACTAATTGACCCAGTCCGAGCCCTTACTAATTGACCCAGTCCGAGCCCTTACTGATTGACCCAGTCCGAGCCCTTACTAATTGACCCAGTCCGAGTCCTTACTAATTGACCCAGTCCGAGCCCTTACTAATTGACCCAGTCCGAGCCCTTACTAATTGACCCAGTCCGAGCCCTTAGTAATTGACCCAGTCCGAGCCCTTACTAATTGACCCAGTCCGAGTCCTTACTAATTGACCCAGTCCGAGCCCTTACTAATTGACCCAGTCCGAGCCCTTACTAATTGACCCAGTCCGAGCCCTTACTAATTGACCCAGTCCGAGCCCTTGCTAATTGACCCAGTCCGAGCCCTTACTAATTGACCCAGTCCGAGTCCTTACTAATTGACCCAGTCCGAGCCCTTACTAATTGACCCAGTCCGAGCCCTTACTAATTGACCCAGTCCGAGCCCTTACTAATTGACCCAGTCCGAGCCCTTACTAATTGACCCAGTCCGAGTCCTTACTAATTGACCCAGTCCGAGCCCTTACTAATTGACCCAGTCCGAGCCCTTACTAATTGACCCAGTCCGAGTCCTTACTAATTGACCCAGTCCGAGCCCTTACTAATTGACCCAGTCCGAGCCCTTACTAATTGACCCAGTCCAAGCCCTTACTAATTGACCCAGTCCGAGCCCTTACTAATTGACCCAGTCCGAGTCCTTACTAATTGACCCAGTCCGAGCCCTTACTAATTGACCCAGTCCGAGTCCTTACTAATTGACCCAGTCCGAGTCCTTACTAATTGACCCAGTCCGAGCCCTTACTAATTGACCCAGTCCGAGTCCTTACTAATTGACCCAGTGTACAAATTGTGTCTCTGACACAATCTTCTACATGCACTGTTAAAATGACAGGTTTAACTCACAGTTATGTTCAAGCTGTTTCTCCAGTATGTGGTAATGGAGAGAGGAGCTGGGGGGGGGGGGGAGTGGTGGGGGTGGGGGGGGGAGTGGTGGGGGTGGGGGGGGAGTGGTGGGGGTGGGGGGGGAGTGGTGGGGGGGTGGGAGTGGTGGGGGGGGGAGTGGTGGGGGGGGGAGTGGTGGGGGGGGGAGTGGTGGGGGGGAGTGGTGGGGGGGGGAGTGGTGTGGGGGGGAGTGGTGTGGGGGGGGAGTGGTGGGGGTGGAGGAGTGGTGGGGGGGGGAGTGGTGGGGGGGGGAGTGGTGGGGGGGGGGAAGGGGGTCTCCCACAGGAACGGCACCCATGGGGGGGTCTCCCACGGGATCGGAGACCCACAGGGGCATGCCCTCTGGGCAGGGTGGTGCCCTGGCACTGCTGGTGTCATGTGGGCACCCTGGCAGTGCCATCCTGGCACCCTAGTAGCTGGCAAGGGCACTGCCAGGGTGCTCTGTTGGCAATACCAAGGTGCCAAGCTGGCATTTTCTGCACACTTGATCGGGCCGGGGTTGCCCTGCATGGGTGTTTTGGGGGGGTTGCAGGTGTGGCCGGGGACCCTCCCATATTGTGTTTGGGCTGGGGGGGGGGGGGGTGGGGGGGGTTGGGGATTGGTCGGGGGAGGACGAGGATTGTTTCGGAGGCTTCGGCGATCGGGGACGCTATTTTTAAATGGCATCCCAATCTCTCGCCACACGGGGGCGTTCTGGTGAGCGGAGCTCTCCACTGTCTGAAACGGGGCTGCGTGCGGTTTCGGCCGCCTGATCCCTATTCAGGCCCCTTATTCAATCCGAATCATGTTGAATAGCCACCTGTTTCTCCGCGCTACGAGCACCGGGAACATGCGGCTAAATGCGCCCGCTCTTGGACTGGAGAATCGCGCCGTACGTGTGGGCTTGACCCGGGACAAACTCCCCAGAGCCTGAAAAAGTGACCAGATAACAACGGGGAACTCGCTGTCAGAGCTGGCGGGAAATTCCCAGCAAAACTCGCCACAAATCACCCTTGAAACTTTTCCGTTTGATCACGCCCACAGTCTGTCCATTTCCTCCTGACCAACAACACACATTTCTCGTTCCTTTGGAGTTCATTTGGAGTTCCCCCAACGGCCAGAGCCAATATTCATGCCCCAACCAAGATCTCGGAAAAGATTAATCTGTAGCTGTTTGTGGGAGCTTGCTGTGCACACACCGGCTCCCCCTTTCCCAGTAGTGATTACAGTTTAAAAAGTACGTCACTGGCTGTAATTTGCTATGTACTGGGGTCACCAAATAACTCCTCGTCCCTGCTCCGAGTCCAGGAAATCTCCCTCTCTGCACCATGGAAAAGCTCAAAGCTGGGGTTTCGCTGGACCGCGAGTCGATGTGGATCAGTGAGGGGGTGGGGTGGGGTGGGGGAGCATGTTAGGGTTGGGAAGGGGGTGGGGTGGGTGAGGAGTGTGTTAGGGTTGGGGAGGGGGTGGGGTGGGGGGGAGCATGTTAGGGTTGGGGAGGGGGGGGGGTGGGTGAGGAGTGTGTTAGGGTTGGGGAGGGGGTGGGGTGGGGGGGAGCATGTTAGGGTTGGGAAGGGGGTGGGGTGGGGGAGTGTGTTAGGGTTGGGGAGGGGGTGGGGTGGGGAGTGTGTTGGGGTTGGGGAGGGGGTGGGGTGGGGAGTGTGTTAGGGTTGGGGAGGGGGTGGGGTGGGGAGTGTGTTAGGGGTGGGGAGGGGGTGGGGTGGGTGGGGAGTGTGTTAGGGTTGGGGAGGGGGTGGGGTGGGGGAGTGTGTTAGGGTTGGGGAGGGGGTGGGGTGGGGGAGTGTGTTAGGGTTGGGGGTGGGGTGGGGGGGGAGTGTGTTAGGGTTGGGGAGGGGGTGGGGTAGGGGGGGTGTGTTAGGGTTGGGGAGGGGAGGGGCAGGGTTGGGTTGGGTTGGGGTGGGGGAGTGTGTTAGGGTTGGGGAGGGGGTGGGGTGGGGGGGTGTGTATTAGGGTTGGGGAGGGGGTGGGGTGGGTGGGGAGTGTGTTAGGGTTAGGGATGGGGTGGGGGGAGTGCGTTAGGGTTGGGGAGGGGGTGGGGGGACAGTGTGTTAGGGTTAGGAAGGGGGTGGGGTGGGTGGGGAGTGTGATAGGGTTGGGGAGGGGTTGGGTGGGGAGTGTGTTAGGGTTGGGGAGGGGGTGGGGTGGAGGGGAGTGTGTTAGGGTTAGGGAGGGGTTGGGGTGGGGGGAGTGCGTTAGGGTTGGGAAGGGGGTGGGGGGAGTGTGTTAGGGTTGGGGAGGGGGTGGGGGGAGTGTGTTAGGGTTGGGGATGGGGTGGGGGGGAGTGTGTTAGGGTTGGGGAGGGGGTGGTGGGGAGTGTGTTAGGGTTGGGGAGGTGGTGGGGGGAGTGTGTTAGGGTTGGGGAGGGGGTGGGGGGGGAGTGTGTTAGGGTTGGGGAGGGGGTGGGGTGGGGGGGAGTGTGTTAGGGTTGGGGAGGGGGTGGGGTGGGGGGGAGTGTGTTAGGGTTGGGGAGGGGGTGGGGTGGGGGGGAGTGTGTTAGGGTTGGGGAGGGGGGGGGGGGGAGTGTGTTAGGGTGGGGAGGGGTGGTGGGGGGAGTGTGTTAGGGTTGGGGAGGGGGTGGGGGGGTGTGTTAGGGTTGGGGAGGGGGTGGGGGGAGTGTGTTAGGGTTGGGGAGGGGGTGGGGGGGGGAGTGCGTTAGGGTTGGGGTGGGGGGGGGGGGGGGGGGTGCGTTAGGGTTGGGGTGAGGGGGGGTGGGGGGAGTGCGTTAGGGTTGGGGAGGGGGTTGGGTGGGGTGGGGGGGAGTGTGTTAGGGTTGGGGAGGGGGTGGGGTGGGGGGGAGTGTGTTAGGGTTGGGGAGGGGGTGGGGTGCGGGAGTGTGTTAGGGGTGGGGGGGAGTGTGTTAGGGTTGGGGAGGGGGTGGGGGGTGTGTGTTAGGGTTGGGGAGGGGGTGGGGGGGAGTGTGTTAGGGTTGGGGAGGGGGTGGGGGGGTGTGTGTTAGGGTTGGGGAGGGGGTGGGGGGGAGTGTGTTAGGGTTGGGGAGGGGGTGGGGGGGGAGTGTGTTAGGGTTGGGGAGGGGGTGGGGGGGAGTGTGTTAGGGTTGGGGAGGGGGTGGGGGGGAGTGTGTTAGGGTTGGGGAGGGGGTGGGGTGGGGGGGAGTGTGTTAGGGTTGGGGAGGGGTGGGGGGGAGTGTGTTAGGGTTGGGGAGGGGTGGGGGGGGTGTGTGTTAGGGTTGGGGAGGGGGTGGGGTGGGGGGGAGTGTGTTAGGGTTGGGGAGGGGTGGGGGGGAGTGTGTTAGGGTTGGGGATGGGGTTGGGTGGGGTGGGGGGGGAGTGTGTTAGGGTTGGGGAGGGGGTGGGGGGGAGTGTGTTAGGGTTGGGGAGGGGGTGGGGGGGGTGTGGTTAGGGTTGGGGAGGGGGTGGGGGGGAGTGTGTTAGGGTTGGGGAGGGGTGGGGGGAGTGTGTTAGGGTTGGGGAGGGGGTGTGGGGGAGTGCGTTAGGGTTGGGGAGGGGTGGGGGGAGTGTGTTAGGGTTGGGGATGGGGTTGGGTGGGGTGGGGGGAGTGCGTTAGGGTTGGGGAGGGGTGGGGGGGAGTGTGTTAGGGTTGGGGAGGGGGTGGGGGGGAGTGTGTTAGGGTTGGGGAGGGGGTGGGGGGGAGTGTGTTAGGGTTGGGGAGGGGGTGGGGGGGAGTGTGTTAGGGTTGGGGAGGGGGTGGGGGGAGTGCGTTAGGGCTGGGGTGAGGGGGGGTAGGAGCTATGTGCTGTCGAGGGTGGTGTCACAAAGACACTGCTGTCTGCCCCATGTATTTTTCTGTTATTGGCTGTTCTTTCTATCTTTCACTGCCCAGGGCTCCGATGCTAACACCTACCTGACCGGCCGTGCCAACGCCCGAGGGGTGGACCTGAATCGTAACTTTCCCGATCTCCACCTTGCCCTCCAGAAGCAGCAACACAGAAACCACCATGTCTCACTCGCTTCCAACTGGCAGGCACAGGTCAGTGTAACAGAGCACATGGCAGCAGTGAAGAGGGAGCTTTACTCTGTATCTAACCCCGTGCTGTACCTGTCCTGGGAGTGTTTGATGGGGACAGTGTAGAGGGAGCTTTACTCTGTATCTAACCCCGTGCTGTATCTGTCCTGGGAGTGTTTGATGGGGACAGTGTAGGGGGAGCTTTACTCTGTATCTAACCCTGTGCTGTACCTGTCCTGGGAGTGTTTGATGGGGACAGTGTAGAGGGAGCTTTACTCTGTATCTAACCCCGTGCTGTACCTGTCCTGGGAGTGTTTGATGGGGACAGTGTAGAGGGAGTTTTACTCTGTATCTAACCCCGTGCTGTACCTGTGCTGGGAGTGTTTGATGGGGACAGTGTAGAGGGAGCTTTACTCTGTATCTAACCCCGTGCTGTCCCTGTCCCGGGAGCGTTTGATGGGGACAGTGTAGAGGGAGCTTTACTCTGTATCTAACCCTGTGCTGTACCTGTCCTGGGAGTGTTTGATGGGGACAGTGTAGAGGGGGGGGTGGGAGATTTCATGGGGGGGAAGGTTTGAGGGAGTGTGTCGGGCAGGGGTAGTGGGGGCGGCTGGGTAGGAGGTGTGAACGGCGGCTGGGTAGGGGGTGTGAACGGCGGCAGGGTAGGGGGTAGTGGGGGCGGCTGGGTAGGGGGTAGTGGGGGCTGCTGGGTAGGGGGTGTGAACGGCGGCTGGGTAGGGGGTGTGAACGGCGGCAGGGTAGGGGGTAGTGGGGGCGGCTGGGTAGGGGGTAGTGGGGGCGGCTGGGTAGGGGGTAGTGGGGGCGGCTGGGTAGGGGGTGTGAACGGCGGCTGGGTAGGGGGTGTGAACGGCGGCTGGGTAGGGGGTAGTGGGGGCGGCTGGGTAGGGGGTAGTGGGGGCGGCTGGGTAGGGGTAGTGGGGGCGGCTGGGTAGGGGGTGTGAACGGCAGCTGGGTAGGGGGTAGTGGGGGCGGCTGGGTAGGGGGTAGTGGGGGCGGCTGGGTAGGGGGTAGTGGGGGCGGCTGGGTAGGGGGTATGAACGGCGGCTGGGTAGGGGGTGTGAACGGCGGCTGGGTAGGGGGTAGTGGGGGCGGCTTTGTAGGGGGTAGTGGGGGCGGCAGGGTAGGGGTGGGTAGTGGGGGCGGCTGGGTAGGGGGTAGTGGGGGCGGCTGGGTAGGGGGTAGTGGGGGCGGCTGGGTAGGGGGTAGTGGGGGCGGCAGGGTAGGGGGTAGTGGGGGCGGCTGGATGTGGTTGATGTAATGTTCTTGTCGGATGGCCTGATTTATATTACAACAACACTTGTAGCTTAAGTTAAAAATGATTTATTAACATTAACTATGGATCAAACATATACAAACAATAGATAAATAACAGTATGACCGTGCACAAACAACCTCTCTCCCAGCTCCCTGGTCAGTCTGAGGTCACTTGACTCTAACATTCACTTATATACTAATTAGACTTCTGAGTGGTCAGTTAGTGAACTACAACACAACTATGATATTACTACAGTTGGGGCCGGGGGGGGGGGGGGGGGGGGGGGGGGGGTGGAGACTGAGGAGGGGTGTATAAGGGTTGGATAAGGGAGGGGGTGGAGAAAGCTTGGTGTTCGGAAGAGTGTGGGGAGTGCATTAGGACAGGTTTGGGGAGGGGGGGCAAAGTTGGGGAGGGAGAGTGGGTTAGGGTTGAGGAGGGAGAGGGGGAGTGTGTTAGGGTTCGATTGAGGAGGGGGAAGCTTGGGGTTGGGGTGTGGGAGTGCGTTATGGTTGGGTAGGGGGTTGGGTTGGGTCAGGGGGCTCACGGTAGCATGGTGGTTAGCATCAATGCTTCACAGCTCCAGGGTCCCAGGTTCGATTCCCGGCTGGGTCACTGTCTGTGTGGAGTCTGCACGTCCTCCCCGTGTGTGCGTGGGTTTCCTCCGGGTGCTCCGGTTTCCTCCCACAGTCCAAAGATGTGCGGGTTAGGTGGATTGGCCATGCTAAATTGCCCGTAGTGTAAGGTTAATGGGGGGATTGTTGGGTTACGGGTATACGGGTTACGTGGGTTTAAGGAGGGTGATCATTGCTCGGCACAACATCGAGGGCTGAAGGGCCTGTTCTGTGCTGTACTGTTCTATTCTATAAAGGGTTGGGGTTGGGAAGGACAGGGGAGGGTGGAGGGGCAGGCTTGGGTTGGAGAGGGGGAAGGGTTGGGTTGGGTTGTGGGTGGGGGAGTGTGTTAGGGTGGGGAAGGGGGAGGGGGAGGGGCAGGGCTTTAGGGTTGGGGAGGGGTCAGTGACCACATTTTCAGTGGATGAATTTCTCTCAGATTGAACAGGAAACCTTTGCTGTGATCCGCTGGATGCAGAGTTACAACTTTATCCTGTCGGCCAACTTGCACGGAGGGGCCGTGGTGGCAAATTACCCATTTGACAAGGCCAAGGAAGCCCTCGGCCGCGGCCCATACAGATCTACCGCCTCCGTCACACCCGACCACAACCTCTTCCAAAAGGTAAACAATACTCTGCATTTCAATAGCACCGTTCACATCCTCAGGCCTTCTCAAATGGCTTCACAGCTGATGAAGTAGTTTTGAGGTGATTACCGATGAAACCTAAGAAGCATTGCAGCCAATTTGCGCATAGTTAGATCCCACAAATAACAATGTGGTAATGACCACATTATCTCTTTTAGCGGTAATTTTCTTCAAAGTCGTGACCTCTGTCACATCCATCAGAAAGGGGGGGACACAGCCTTGTGACAATGCGGCACTCCCTCAGCGATGTGCTTTGAGTGTCAGCCTCGATTATAAACTGCCAAATCTCACAAGGCAGAACTAGGGTGGTTCATATACATTCAGTGCAGCAGACTGGAACGTAAATCGCTTATTGTCACGAGTAGGCTTCAATGAAGTTACTGTAAAAAGCCCCTAGTCGCCACATTCCGGCGCCTGTTCGGGGAGGATGGATCGGGAATTGAACCCGCGCTGCTGGCCTGCCTTGGTCTGCTTTAAAAGCCAGCACTTTAGCCCTGTGCTAAACCAGCCCCAGATGGAATCTAATCGAGGGGTTCCACGTGGTTTATATATAGAATAACAGATACCCAGGTAGTGAGTTACAGACTGGAATCTAA